>NW_021310281.1:111044-115689 GCF_002162155.2 Triticum dicoccoides
GTAAAATTATTTGAACTAGCTTATAGAGCTAGTTCAACTCTAGTGTAAAATTATTTGTTCTAGGCTATAGAGCTAGTTCAACTCTAGTGTAAAATCATTTGTAATAGGCTATATAACTAGTTCAACTCTAGTGTAAAATCATTTGTATTAGGCTATAGAGCTAGGTCAACTCTATTGTAAAATTATTTTAACTAGCTTATAGAGCTAGTTCAACTCTAGTGTAAAATTATTTGTACTAGGTTATAGAGCTAGTTCAACTCGAGTCTAAAATTATTTGAACTAGCTTATAGAGCTAGTTCAACGCTAGTGTCAAATTATTTGTACTAGGCTATAGAGCTAGTGCAACTCTAGTGAAAAATTTATTTCAACTAGCTTATAGAGCTAGTTCAACTCTAGTGTAAAACTATTTGAACTAGCTTATAGTGCTAGTTCAACTCTAGTGTAAAATTATTTGTAGTAGGCTATAGAGCTAGTTCAACTCTAGTGTTTAATTATTTAACTAGCTTATAGAGCTAGGTTAACTCTAGTGTAAAATCATTTGTAATAGGCTATAGAACTAGTTCAACTCTAGTGTAAAATCATTTGTATTAGGCTATAGAGCTAGGTCAAATCTATTGTAAAATTATTTGAACTAGCTTATAGAGCTAGCTCAACTCTAGTGTAAAATTATTTCAACTAGCTTATAGAGCTAGTTCAATTGTAGTGTAAAATTATTTGTACTAGGCTACAGAGCTGGTTCAACTCTAGTGTAAAATTATTTGAACTAGCTTATAGAGCTAGTTCAACTCTAGTGTAAAATTATTTGTACTAGGCCATAGAGCTAGTTCAACTCTAGGGTAAAATTATTTCAACTAGCTTATAGAGCTAGTTCAATCTAGTGTAAAATTATTTGAACTAGCTTATAGAGCTGGTTCAACTCTAGTGTAAAAGTATTTGTACTAGGCTATAGAGCTAGTTCAACACTAGTGTAAAATTATTTGAAATAAATTATGGAGCTAGTTCGAATCTAGTGTAAAATTATTTATACTAGGCTATAGAGTTAGTTCCACACTAGTGTAAAATTGTTTGTACTAGGCTATAGAGCTAGTTTAACTCTAGTGTAAAATTCTTTATACTAGGCTGTAGAGCTAGTTCAACTCTAGTGTAAAATTATTTGAACTAGCTTACAGAGCTGGCTCAACTCTAGTGTAAAATTATTTCAACTAGCTTATAGAGCTAGTTCAACTGGAGTGTAAAATTATTTGTACTTGGCTATAGAGCTAGTTCAACTCTAGTGTAAAATTATTTGAACTACCTTATAGAGCTAGTTCAACTCTAGTGTAAAATTATTTGTACTAGGCTATAGAGCTAGTGCAACTCTAGTGTAATATTATTTCAACTTTCTTATAGAGCTAGTTCAACTCTAGTGTAAAACTATTTAAACTAGCTTATAGTGCTAGTTCAACTCTAGTGTAAAATTATTTGTACTAGGCTATAGAGCTAGTTCAACTCTAGTGTAAAATTATTTGTACTAGCTTCTAGAGCTAGTTAAACTCTAGTGTCAAATTATTTGAACTAGATTATACAGCTAGTTCAACTCTAGTGTAAAATTATTTGTACTAGGCTATAGAGCTAGTTCAACGCTAGTGTAAAATTATTTGAACTAGCTTATAGAGCTAGTTCAACTCTAGTGTAAAATTCTTTGTACTAGGCTATAGAGCTAGTGCAACTCTAGTGAAAAATTTATTTCAACTAGCTTATAGAGCTAGTTCAACTCTAGTGTAAAACTATTTGAACTAGCTTATAGTGCTAGTTCAACTCTAGTGTAAAATTATTTGTAGTAGGCTATAGAGCTAGTTCAACTCTAGTGTACAATTATTTAACTAGCTTACACAGCTAGGTTAACTCTAGTGTAAAATCATTTGTAATAGGCTATAGAACTAGTTCAACTCTAGTGTAAAATCATTTGTATTAGGCTATAGAGCTAGGTCAACTCTGTTGTAAAATTATTTTAACTAGCTTATAGAGCTAGTTTAACTCTAGTGTAAAATTATTTGTACTAGGCTATAAAGCTAGGTCAACTCCGGTGTAAAATTATTTGAACTAGCTTATAGAGCTGGCTCAACTCTAGTGTAAAATTATTTCAACCAGCTTATAAGCTAGTTCAATTGTAGTGTAAAATTATTTGTACTAGGCTATAGAGCTAGTTCAACTCTAGTTTAAAATTATTTGAACTTGCTTATAGAGCTAGTTCACCTCTAGTGTAAAATTATTTGTACTAGGCCATAGAGCTAGTTCAACTCTAGGGTAAAATTATTTCAACTAGCTTATAGAGCTAGTTCAATCTAGTGTAATATTATTTGAACTAGCTTATAGAGCTGGTTCAACTCTAGTGTAAAAGTATTTGTACTAGGCTATAGAGCTAGTTCAACACTAGTGTAAAATTATTTGAAATAAATTATGGAGCTAGTTCGAATCTATTGTAAAATTATTTATACTAGGCTATAGAGTTAGTTCAACACTAGTGTAAAATTGTTTGTAGTAGGCTACAGAGCTAGTTTAACTCTAGTGTAAAATTCCTTATACTAGGCTGTAGAGCTAGTTCAACTCTAGTGTAAAATTATTTGAACTAGCTTACAGAGCTGGCTCAACTCTAGTGTAAAATTATTTCAACTAGCTTATAGAGCTAGTTCTACTATAGTGTAAAATTATTTGTACTTGGCTATAGAGCTAGTTCAACTCTAGTGTAAAATTATTTGAACTACCTTATAGAGCTAGTTCAACTCTAGTGTAAAATTTTTTGTACTAGGCTATAGAGCTAGTGCAACTCTAGTGTAATATTATTTCAACTTTCTTATAGAGCTAGTTCAACTCTAGTGTAAAATTATTTAAACTAGCTTATAGTGCTAGTTCAACTCTATTGTAAAATTATTTGTACTAGGCTATAGAGCTAGTTCAACTCTAGTGTAAAATTATTTGTACTAGCTTATAGAGCTAGTTAAACTCTAGTGTCAAATTATTTGAACTAGATTATACAGCTAGTTCAACTCTAGTGTAAAATTATTTGTACTAGGCTATAGAGCTAGTTCAACGCTAGTGTAAAATTATTTGAACTAGCTTATAGAGCTAGTTCAACTCTAGTGTAAAATTCTTTGTACTAGGCTATAGAGCTAGTTCAACTCTAGTGTAAAATTATTTGAACTAGCTTATAGAGCTAGTTCAACTCTAGTGTAAAATTATTTGTACTAGGCCATAGAGCTAGTTCAACTCTAGGGTAAAATTATTTCAACTAGCTTATAGAGCTAGTTCAATCTAGTGTAAAATTATTTGAACTAGCTTATAGAGCTGGTTCAACTCTAGTGTAAAAGTATTTGTACTAGGCTATAGAGCTAGTTCAACACTAGTGTGAAATTATTTGAAATAAATTATGGAGCTAGTTCGAATCTAGTGTAAAATTACTTATACTAGGCTATAGAGTTAGTTCAACACTAGTGTAAAATTGTTTGTACTAGGCTATAGAGCTAGTTTAACTCTAGTGTAAAATTCTTCATACTAGGCTGTAGAGCTAGTTCAACTATAGTGTAAAATTATTTGAACTAGTTTACAGAGCTGGCTCAACTCTAGTGTAAAATTATTTCAACTAGCTTATAGAGCTAGTTCTACTGTAGTGTAAAATTATTTGTACTTGGTATAGAGCTAGTTCAACTCTAGTGTAAAATTATTTGAACTACCTTATAGAGCTAGTTCAACTCTAGTGTAAAATTATTTGTACTAGGCTATAGAGCTAGTGCAACTCTAGTGTAATATTATTTCAACTTTCTTATAGAGCTAGTTCAACTCTAGTGTAAAATTATTTAAACTAGCTTATAGTGCTAGTTCCACTCTAGTGTAAAATTATTTGTACTAGGCTATAGAGCTAGTTCAACTCTAGTGTAAAATTATTTGTACTAGCTTATAGAGCTAGTTAAACTCTAGTGTCAAATTATTTGAACTAGATTATACAGCTAGTTCAACTCTAGTGTAAAATTATTTGTACTAGGCTATAGAGCTAGTTCAATGCTAGTGTAAAATTATTTGAACTAGCTTATAGAGCTAGTTCAACTCTAGTGTAAAATTCTTTGTACTAGGCTATAGAGCTAGTTCAACTATAGTGTGAAATTATTTTCACTTGCTTATTGAGCTAGTTCAACTCTAGTGTAAAATTATTTGTACTAGGCTATAGAGCTAGTTCAACTCTAGTGTAAAATTATTTGTACTAGGATATAGAGCTAGTTCAACTCTAGTGTAAAATTATTTGTACTAGGTTATAGAGCTAGTTCAACTCTAGTGTAAAATTATTTGAACTAGCTTATAGAGCTAGCTCAACTCTAGTGTAAAATTATTTCAACTAGCTTATAGATCTAGTTGAATTGTAGTGTAAAATTATTTGTACTAGGCTATAGAGCTAGTTCAACTCTAGTGTAAAATTATTTGAACTAGCTTATAGAGCTAGTTCAACTCTAGTGTAAAATTCTTTGTACTAGAAAATAGAGCTAGTTCAACTCTAGTGTAAAATTATTTAGTTCAACTCTAGTGTCAAATTATTTGAACTAGATTATACAGCTAGTTCAACTCTAGTGTAAAATTATTTGTACTAGGCTATAGAGCTAGTTCAACGCTAGTGTAA
>NW_021310281.1:118471-120710 GCF_002162155.2 Triticum dicoccoides
GAGCTAGTTCAACTCTAGTGTAAAATTATTTGTACTAGGATATAGAGCTAGTTCAACTCTAGTGTAAAATTATTTGTACTAGGTTATAGAGCTAGTTCAACTCTAGTGTAAAATTATTTGAACTAGCTTATAGAGCTAGCTCAACTCTAGTGTAAAATTATTTCAACTAGCTTATAGATCTAGTTGAATTGTAGTGTAAAATTATTTGTACTAGGCTATAGAGCTAGTTCAACTCTAGTGTAAAATTATTTGAACTAGCTTATAGAGCTAGTTCAACTCTAGTGTAAAATTCTTTGTACTAGAAAATAGAGCTAGTTCAACTCTAGTGTAAAATTCGCTAGTTCAACTCTAGTGTAAACTTATTTGAACTAGATTATACAGCTAGTTCAACTCTAGTGTAAAATTATTTGTAGTAGGCTATAGAGCTAGTCCAACGCTAGTGTAAAATTATTTGAACTAGCTTATAGAGCTAGTTCAACTCTAGTGTAAAATTCTTTGTACTAGGCTATAGAGCTAGTTCAACTATAGTGTAATATTATTTTCACTTGCTTATTGAGCTAGTTCAACTCAAGTGTAAAATTATTCTCTAGTGTAAAATTATTTGTACTAGGATATAGAGCTAGTTCAACTCTAGTGTAAAATTATTTGTACTAGGTTATAGAGCTAGTTCAACTCTAGTGTAAAATTATTTGAACTAGCTTATAGAGCTAGCTCAACTCTAGTGTAAAATTATTTCAACTAGCTTATAGATCTAGTTGAATTGTAGTGTAAAATTATTTGTACTAGGCTATAGAGCTAGTTCAACTCTAGTGTAAAATTATTTGAACTAGCTTATAGAGCTAGTTCAACTCTAGTGTAAAATTCTTTGTACTAGAAAATAGAGCTAGTTCAACTCTAGTGTAAAATTCGCTAGTTCAACTCTAGTGTCAAATTATTTGAACTAGATTATACAGCTAGTTCAACTCTAGTGTAAAATTATTTGTACTAGGCTATAGAGCTAGTTCAACGCTAGTGTAAAATTATTTGAACTAGCTTATAGAGCTAGTTCAACTCTAGTGTAAAATTCTTTGTACTAGGCTATAGAGCTAGTTCAACTATAGTGTAAAATTATTTTCACTTGCTTATTTTGCTAGTTCAACTCTAGTGTAAAATTATTTGTACTAGGCTATAGAGCTAGTTCAACTCTAGTGTAAAATTATTTGTACTAGGATATAGAGCTAGTTCAACTCTAGTGTAAAATTATTTGTACTAGGTTACAGAGCTTGTTCAACTCTAGTGTAAATTTATTTGAACTAGCTTATAGAGCTAGCTCAACTCTAGTGTAAAATTATTTCAACTAGCTTATAGATCTAGTTGAATTGTAGTGTAAAATTATTTGTACTAGGCTATAGAGCTAGTTCAACTCTAGTGTAAAATTATTTGTACTAGGTTACAGAGCTAGTTCAACTCTAGTGTAAATTTATTTGAACTAGATTATAGAGCTAGCTCAACTCTAGTGTAAAATTATTTCAACTAGCTTATAGATCTAGTTGAATTGTAGTGTAAAATTATTTGTACTAGGCTATAGAGCTAGTTCAACTCTAGTGTAAAATTATTTGAACTAGCTTATAGAGCTAGTTCAACTCTAGTGTAAAATTGTTTGTACTAGAAAATAGAGCTAGTTCAACTCTAGTGTAAAATTATTTGAACTAGCTTATAGAGCTAGTTCAACTCTAGTGTAAAATTCTTTGTACTAGAAAATAGAGCTAGTTTAACTCTAGTGTAAAATTCGCTAGTTCAACTCTAGTGTCAAATTATTTGAACTAGATTATACAGCTAGTTCAACTCTAGTGTAAAATTATTTGTACTAGGCTATAGAGCTAGTTCAACGCTAGTGTAAAATTATTTGAACTAGCTTATAGAGCTAGCTCAACTCTAGTGTAAAATTCTTTGTACTAGGCTATAGAGCTAGTTCAACTATAGTGTAAAATTATTTTCACTTGCTTATTGAGCTAGTTCAACTCTAGTGTAAAATTATTTGTACTAGGCTATAGAGCTAGTTGAACTCTAGTGTAAAATTATTTGTACTACGATATAGAGCTAGTTCAACTCTAGTGTAAAATTATTTGTACTAGGTTACAAAGCTAGTTCAACTCTAGTGTAAATTTATTTGAACTAGATTATAGAGCTAGCTCAACTCTAGTGTAAAATTATTTCAACTAGCTTATAGATCTAGTTGAATTGTAGTGTAAAATTATTT
>NW_021310281.1:123013-130125 GCF_002162155.2 Triticum dicoccoides
ATTTGAACTAGCTTATAATGCTAGTTCAACTCTAGTGTAAAATTATTTGTAGTAGGCTATAGAGCTAGTCCAACGCTAGTGTAAAATTATTTGAACTAGCTTATAGAGCTAGTTCAACTCTAGTGTAAAATTCTTTGTACTAGGCTATAGAGCTAGTTCAACTATAGTGTAAAATTATTTTCACTTGCTTATTGAGCTAGTTCAACTCTAGTGTAAAATTATTTGTACTAGGCTATAGAGCCAGTTCAACTCTAGTGTAAAATTATTTGTACTAGGATATAGAGCTAGTTCAACTCTAGTGTAAAATTATTTGTACTAGGTTATAGAGCTAGTTCAACTCTCGTGTAAAATTATTTGAACTAGCTTATAGAGCTAGCTCAACTCTAGTGTAAAATTATTTCAACTAGCTTATAGATCTAGTTGAATTGTAGTGTAAAATTATTTGTACTAGGCTATAGAGCTAGTTCAACTCTAGTGTAAAATTATTTGAACTAGCTTATAGAGCTAGTTCAACTCTAGTGTAAAATTCTTTGTACTAGAAAATAGAGCTAGTTCAACTCTAGTGTAAAATTCGCTAGTTCAACTCTAGTGTCAAATTATTTGAACTAGATTATACAGCTAGTTCAACTCTAGTGTAAAATTATTTGTACTAGGCTATAGAGCTAGTTCAACGCTAGAGTAAAATTATTTGAACTAGCTTATAGAGCTAGTTCAACTCTAGTGTAAAATTCTTTGTACTAGGCTATAGAGCTAGTTCAACTATAGTGTAAAATTATTTTCACTTGCTTATTGAGCTAGTTCAACTCTAGTGTAAAATTATTTGTACTAGGCTATAGAGCTAGTTCAACTCTAGTGTAAAATTATTTGTACTAGGATATAGAGCTAGTTCAACTCTAGTGTAAAATTATTTGTACTAGGTTACAGAGCTAGTTCAACTCTAGTGTAAATTTATTTGAACTAGCTTATAGAGCTAGCTCAACTCTAGTGTAAAATTATTTCAACTAGCTTATAGATCTAGTTGAATTGTAGTGTAAAATTATTTGTACTAGGCTATAGAGCTAGTTCAACTCTAGTGTAAAATTATTTGAACTAGCTTATAGAGCTAGTTCAACTCTAGTGTAAAATTCTTTGTACTAGAAAATAGAGCTAGTTCAACTCTAGTGTAAAATTCGCTAGTTCAACTCTAGTGTAAAATTATTTGAACTAGCTTATAGAGCTAGTTCAACTCTAGTGTAAAATTATTTGTTCTAGGCTATAGAGCTAGTTCAACTCTAGTGTAAAATTATTTGAACTAGCTTATAATGCTAGTTCAACTCTAGTGTAAAATTATTTGTAGTAGGCTATAGAGCTAGTCCAACACTAGTGTAAAATCATTTGTAAAAGGCTATATAACTAGTTCAACTCTAGTGTAAAATCATTTGTATTAGGCTATAGAGCTAGGTCAACTCTATTGTAAAATTATTTTAACTAGCTTATAGAGCTAGTTCAACTCTAGTGTAAAATTATTTGTACTAGGCTATAGAGCTAGTTCAACTCGAGTCTAAAATTATTTGAACTAGCTTATAGAGCTAGTTCAACGCTAGTGTCAAATTATTTGTACTAGGCTATAGAGCTAGTGCAACTCTAGTGAAAAATTTATTTCAACTAGCTTATAGAGCTAGTTCAACTCTAGTGTAAAACTATTTGAACTAGCTTATAGTGCTAGTTCAACTCTATTGTAAAATTATTTGTAGTAGGCTATAGGGCTAGTTCAACTCTGGTGTACAATTATTTAACTAGCTTATAGATCTAGGTTAACTCTTGTGTAAAATAATTTGTAATAGGCTATAGAACTAGTTCAACTCTAGTGTAAAATCATTTGTATTAGGCTATAGAGCTAGGTCAACTCTATTTTAAAATTATTTTAACTAGCTTATAGAGCTAGTTTAACTCTAGTGTAAAATTATTTGTACTAGGCTATAAAGCTAGGTCAACTCTGGTGTAAAATTATTTGAACTAGCTTATAGAGCTGGCTCAACTCTAGTGTAAAATTATTTCAACTAGCTTATAGAGCTAGTTCAATTGTAGTGTAAAATTATTTGTACTAGGCTATAGAGCTAGTTCAACTCTAGTGTAAAATTATTTGAACTAGCTTATAGAGCTAGTTCAACTCTAGTGTTAAATTATTTGTACTAGGCCATAGAGCTAGTTCAACTCTAGGGTAAAATTATTTCAACTAGCTTATAGAGCTAGTTCAATCTAGTGTAAAATTATTTGAACTAGCTTATAGAGCTGGTTCAACTCTAGTGTAAAAGTATTTGTACTAGGCTATAGAGCTAGTTCAACACTAGTGTAAAATTATTTGAAATAAATTATGGAGCTACTTCGAATCTAGTGTAAAATTATTTATACTAGGCTATAGAGTTAGTTCAACACTAGTGTAAAATTGTTTGTACTAGGCTATAGAGCTAGTTTAACTCTAGTGTAAAATTCTTTATACTAGGCTGTAGAGCTAGTTCAACTCTAGTGTAAAATTATTTAAACTAGCTTATAGGGCTAGTTCAACTCTAGTGTCAAATTATTTGTACTAGGATATAGAGCTAGTTCAACTCTAGTGTAAAATTATTTGTACTAGGTTATAGAGCTTGTTCAACTCTAGTGTAAAATTATTTGAACTAGCTTATAGAGCTAGCTCAACTCTAGTGTAAAATTATTTCAACTAGCTGATAGATCTAGTTGAATTGTAGTGTAAAATTATTTGTACTAGGCTATAGAGCTAGTTCAACTCTAGTGTAAAATTATTTGAACTAGCTTATAGAGCTAGTTCAACTCTAGTGTAAAATTCTTTGTACTAGAAAATAGAGCTAGTTCAACTCTAGTGTAAAATTCGCTAGTTCAACTCTAGTGTAAAATTATTTGAACTAGCTTATAGAGCTAGTTCAACTCTAGTGTAAAATTATTTGTTCTAGGCTATAGAGCAAGTTCAACTCTAGTGTAAAATTATTTGAACTAGCTTATAATGCTAGTTCAACTCTAGTGTAAAATTATTTGTAGTAGGCTATAGAGCTAGTCCAACTCTAGTGTAAAATCATTTGTAATAGGCTATATTACTAGTTCAACTCTAGTGTAAAATAATTTGTATTAGGCTATAGAGCTAGGTCAACTCTATTGTAAAATTATTTTAACTAGCTTATAGAGCTAGTTCAACTCTAGTGTAAAATTATTTGTACTAGGCTATAGAGCTAGTTCAACTCGAGTCTAAAATTATTTGAACTAGCTTATAGAGCTAGTTCAACGCTAGTGTCAAATTATTTGTACTAGGCTATAGAGCTAGTGCAACTCTAGTGAAAAATTTATTTCAACTAGCTTATAGAGCTAGTTCAACTCTAGTGTAAAACTATTTGAACTAGCTTATAGTGCTAGTTCAACTCTAGTGTAAAATTATTTGTAGTAGGCTATAGAGCTAGTTCAACTCTAGTGTACAATTATTTAACTAGCTTATAGAGCTAGGTCAACTCTAGTGTAAAATCATTTGTAATAGGCTATAGAACTAGTTCAACTCTAGTTTAAAATCATTTGTATTAGGCTATAGAGCTAGGTCAACTCTATTGTAAAATTATTTTAACTAGCTTATAGAGCTAGTTTAACTCTAGTGTAAAATTATTTGTACTAGGCTATAAAGCTAGGTCAACTCTGGTGTAAAATTATTTGAACTAGCTTATAGAGCTGGCTCAACTCTAGTGTAAAATTATTTCAACTAGCTTATAGAGCTAGTTCAATTGTAGTGTAAAATTATTTGTACTAGGCTATAGAGCGAGTTCAACTCTAGTGTAAAATTATTTGAACTAGCTTATAGAGCTAGTTCAACTCTAGTGTAAAATTATTTGAACTAGCGTATAGAGCTAGTTCAACTCTAGTGTAAAATTATTTGTACTAGGCTATAGAGCTCGTGCAACTCTAGTGTAAAATTATTTCAACTTGCTTATAGAGCTCCCCGCAAAAAAAACTTGCTTATAGAGCTAGTTCGACTCTAGTGTAAAATTATTTGTACTAGGCTATAGAGCTAGTTCAACTCTAGTGTAAAATTATTTGAACTAGCTTATACAGCTAGTTCAACTCTATTTTCAAATTATTTGAACTAGCTTATAGAGCTAGTTCAACTCTAATGTCAAATCATTTGTAATAGGCTATAGAACTAGTTCAACTCTAGTGTAAAATCATTTGTATTAGGCTATAGAGCTAGGTCAGCTCTATTGTAAAATTATTTTAACTAGCTTATAGAGCTAGTTCAACTCTAGTGTATAATTATTTGTACTAGGCTATAGAGCTAGTTCAACTCGAGTCTAAAATTATTTGAACTAGCTTATAGAGCTAGTTCAACGCTAGTGTCAAATTATTTGTACTAGGCTATAGAGCTAGTGCAACTCTAGTGAAAAATTTATTTCAACTAGCTTATAGAGCTAGTTCAACTCTAGTGTAAAACTATTTGAACTAGCTTATAGTGCTAGTTCAACTCTAGTGTAAAATTATTTGTAGTAGGCTATAGGGCTAGTTCAACTCTGGTGTACAATTATTTAACTAGCTTATAGATCTAGGTTAACTCTAGTGTAAAATAATTTGTAATAGGCTATAGAACTAGTTCAACTCTAGTGTAAAATCATTTGTATTAGGCTATAGAGCTAGGTCAACTCTATTGTAAAATTATTTTAACTAGCTTATAGAGCTAGTTTAACTCTAGTGTAAAATTATTTGTACTAGGCTATAAAGCTAGGTCAACTCTGGTGTAAAATTATTTGAACTAGCTTATAGAGCTGGCTCAACTCTAGTGTAAAATTATTTCAACTAGCTTATAGAGCTAGTTCAATTGTAGAGTAAAATTATTTGTACTAGGCTATAGAGCTAGTTCAACTCTAGTGTAAAATTATTTGCACTAGCTTATAGAGCTAGTTCAACTCTAGTGTTAAATTATTTGTACTAGGCCATAGAGCTAGTTCAACTCTAGGGTAAAATTATTTCAACTAGATTATAGAGCTAGTTCAATCTAGTGTAAAATTATTTGAACTAGCTTATAGAGCTGGTTCAACTCTAGTGTAAAAGTATTTGTACTAGGCTATAGAGCTAGTTCAACACTAGTGTAAAATTATTTGAAATAAATTATGGAGCTAGTTCGAATCTAGTGTAAAATTATTTATACTAGGCTATAGAGTTAGTTCAACACTAGTGTAAAATTGTTTGTACTAGGCTATAGAGCTAGTTTAACTCTAGTGTAAAATTCTTTATACTAGGCTGTAGAGCTAGTTCAACTCTAGTGTAAAATTATTTAAACTAGCTTATAGGGCCAGTTCAACTCTAGTGTAAAATTATTTGTACTAGGATATAGAGCTAGTTCAACTCTAGTGTAAAATTATTTGTACTAGGTTATAGAGCTTGTTCAACTCTAGTGTAAAATTATTTGAACTAGCTTATAGTGCTAGCTCAACTCTAGTGTAAAATTATTTCAACTAGCTGATAGATCTAGTTGAATTGTAGTGTAAAATTATTTGTACTAGGCTATAGAGCCAGTTCAACTCTAGTGTAAAATTATTTGAACTAGCTTATAGAGCTAGTTCAACTCTAGTGTAAAATTCTTTGTACTAGAAAATAGAGCTAGTTCAACTCTAGTGTAAAATTCGCTAGTTCAACTCTAGTGTAAAATTATTTGAACTAGCTTATAGAGCTAGTTCAACTCTAGTGTAAAATTATTTGTTCTAGGCTATAGAGCAAGTTCAACTCTAGTGTAAAATTATTTGAACTAGCTTATAATGCTAGTTCAACTCTAGTGTAAAATTATTTGTAGTAGGCTATAGAGCTAGTCCAACTCTAGTGTAAAATCATTTGTAATAGGCTATATTACTAGTTCAACTCTAGTGTAAAATAATTTGTATTAGGCTATAGAGCTAGGTCAACTCTATTGTAAAATTATTTTAACTATCTTATAGAGCTAGTTCAACTCTAGTGTAAAATTATTTGTACTAGGCTATAGAGCTAGTTCAACTCGAGTCTAAAATTACTTGAACTAGCTTATAGAGCTAGTTCAACGCTAGTGTCAAATTATTTGTACTAGGCTATAGAGCTAGTGCAACTCTAGTGAAAAATTTATTTCAACTAGCTTATAAAGCTAGTTCAACTCTAGTGTAAAACTATTTGAACTAGCTTATAGTGCTAGTTCAACTCTAGTGTAAAATTATTTGTACTAGGCTATAGAGCTAGTTCAACTCTAGTGTACAATTATTTAACTAGCTTATAGAGCTAGGTCAACTCTAGTGTAAAATCATTTGTAATAGGCTATAGAACTAGTTCACCTCTAGTGTAAAATCATTTGTATTAGGCTATAGAGCTAGGTCAACTCTATTGTAAAATTATTTTAACTAGCTTATAGAGCTAGTTTAACTCTAGTGTAAAATTATTTGTACTAGGCTATAAAGCTAGGTCAACTCTGGTGTAAAATTATTTGAACTAGCTTATAGAGCTGGCTCAACTCTAGTGTAAAATTATTTCAACTAGCTTATAGAGCTAGTTCAATTGTAGTGTAAAATTATTTGTACTAGGCTATAGAGCGAGTTCAACTCTAGTGTAAAATTATTTGAACTAGCTTATAGTGCTAGTTCAACTCTAGTGTAAAATTATTTGAACTAGCTTATAGAGCTAGTTCAACTCTAGTGTAAAATTCTTTGTACTAGAAAATAGAGCTAGTTCAACTCTAGTGTAAAATTATTTCAACTTGCTTATAGAGCTCCCCGCAAAAAAAACTTGCTTATAGAGCTAGTTCGACTCTAGTGTAAAATTATTTGTACTAGGCTATAGAGCTAGTTCCACTCTAGTGTAAAATTATTTCAGCTAGCTTATAGAGCTAGTTCAACTCTAGTGTAAAATTATTTGAACTAGCTTATAGTGCTAGTTCAACTCTAGTGTAAAATTATTTGAACTAGCTTATAGTGCTAGTTCAACTCTAGTGTAAAATTATTTGTAGTAGGGTATAGAGCTAGTTCAACTCTAGTGTGAAATTATTTAAACTAGCTTATAGAGCTAGTTCAACTCTAGTGTAAAATTATTTGTACTAGGCTATAGAGCTAGTTCAACTCTAGTGTAAAATT
>NW_021310282.1:0-1437 GCF_002162155.2 Triticum dicoccoides
AATTAGAGGACGTCTAACTTGTTTTTGCAGGGTATGCTATGTGATGTGATATGGCCAAGAAGAATGTGATGAATGATATGTGATGTATGAGATTGATCATGTTCTTGTAATAGGATTCACGACTTGCATGTCGATGAGTATGACAACCGGCAGGAGCCATAGGAGTTGTCTTTATTTATTGTATGACCTGCGTGTCATTGAAGAACGCCATGTAAACTACTTTACTTTATTGCTAAACGCGTTAGTCATAGAAGTAGAAGTAGTCGTTGGCGTGACAACTTCATGAAGACACGATGATGGAGATCATGGTGTCGTGCCGGTGACGATGATGATCATGGAGCCCCGAAGATGAAGATCAAAAGGAGCAAAATGATATTGGCCATATCATGTCACTATTTGATTGCATGTGATGTTTATCATGTTTATGCATCTTGTTTGCTTAGGACAACGGTAGTAAATAAGATGATCCCTTACAAAATTTCAAGAAGTGTTCTCCCCTAACTGTGCACCGTTGCTACAGTTCGTCGCTTCTAAGCACCACGTGATGATCGGGTGTGATGGATTCTTACGTTCACATACAACGGGTGTAAGACAGTTTTACACAGCGAAAACACTTAGGGTTAACTTGACGAGCCTAGCATGTGCGGACATGGCCTCGGAACACGGAGACCGAAAGGTCGAGCATGAGTCGTATGGTAGATACGATCAACATGAAGATGTTCACCGATGATGACTAGTCCGTCTCACGTGATGATCGGACACGGCCTAGTTGACTCGGATCATGTGATCACTTAGATGACCAGAGGGATGTCTATCTAAGTGGGAGTTCATAAGATGAACTTAATTATCCTGAACATAGTCAAAAGACCTTTTGCAAATTATGTCGTAGCTCGCGCTTTAGTTCTACTGTTTTAGATATGTTCCTAGAGAAAATATAGTTGAAAGTTGATAGTAGCGATTATGCGATCAGTAGAAAGCTTATGTCCTTAATGCACCACTCAGTGTGCTGAACCCCAACGTCGTTTGTCGATGTTGCGAACATCGGACATACACGTTTTGATAACTACGTGATAGTTCAATTAAATGGTTTAAGTAGAGGCACCAAAGATGTTTTCGAAACGTCGCGGAACATATGAGATGTTTCGAGGGCTGAAATTGGGATTTCAGGCTCGTGCCCACGTCAAGAGGTATAAGACCTCCGACGATTTTCTTAGCCTGCAAACTAAGGGAGAAAAGCTCAATCGTTGAGCTTGTGCTCAGATTGTCTGAGCACAACAATCACTTGAATCGAGTGGGAGTTGATCCTCCAGATGAGATAGTGATGTTTCCCCAAAGTCATTGCCACCAAGCTGCTAGAGCTTCGTGATTAACTATAACATATCAGGGATAGATATGATGATCCTTGAAATATTCATGATGTTTGACACCGCGAAAGTA
>NW_021310283.1:0-1329 GCF_002162155.2 Triticum dicoccoides
TCCTCGAATCGCGTCAGAATTGGCCCAAACTGTGAGTGTTGAGGACAGACACGCAAACGCACCCCGGGAATTGTCAATCATGGAAATCGCTCTGGGACGCCAAAATGGTGAATAATCGTGCACGAAATGGACCAGAGTCGACCAAAATTGTGTGTTGATGACTGACATGTAAACGCACCACGGAGTTCGTCAATCGTGGAAATCACTGCGGGACGCCCAAAACTAATTAATAGTGCAAGAAACGGGCCAAAATCGGCCCAAACTGCGATTGTTGATGATCGACACGTAAGCGCACCATGGGGTTCAACAACCATGGAAATCGCTTTGGGGCCCCAAAACGGTGAGTAATAGTCGACGAAACGGGCCAGAAGCGGCCCAAAATGCGAGTGTTTCTAACCGACACATAGACGCACCCCGGTGTTCGTCAATCATGGAAATCACACCGGGACGCCAAAACAGAGTAATAGTCCAAGAAACGGGCCAGAATTGGCAAAAACTATGAATGTTGATGACAGACACGTAAGTGCACCTTGGAGTTCAACAACCATGGTAATCGCTCTGGGACCCCAAAGCGGCGAGTAATAGTGCACGAAACGGACCAGAATCGGCCAAACTTGTGAGTGTTGATGACCGAAACGTAAACGCACCACGGGGTTCGTAAATTGTGGAAATCACTCCAGGACCCCCGAAACTAAGTAATAGTCCAAGAAATGGGCCAGAATCGGCCAAAACTGCGAGTGCCACAAAACGAGCCCGAATCGGCCGAAACTGCGAGTGTTGATGATCGACACGTAAATGCACCCCGGGGTTTGTTAATTGCGCAAGTCACACCGGGACCCCAAACAGTGAGTAATAGTCCATGAAACGGGCCAGAATCGGCCACAACTGTGAGTGTTCATGACCGGCACGTAAACGCATTTTGGGGTTCAACAACTATGGAAATCGCTTCGGGACCCCTAAATGTTGAGTAATAGTCCTCGAATCGCGTCAGAATTGGCCCAAACTATGAGTGTTGAGGACAGACACGCAAACGCACCCCGGGAATTGTCAATCATGGAAATCGCTCTGGGACGCCAAAATGGTGAATAATCGTGCACGAAATGGACCAGAGTCGACCAAAATTGTGTGTTGATGACTGACATGTAAACGCACCACGGAGTTCGTCAATCGTGGAAATCACTGCGGGACGCCCAAAACTAATTAATAGTGCAAGAAACGGGCCAAAATCGGCCCAAACTGCGATTGTTGATGATCGACACGTAAGCGCACCATGGGGTTCAACAACCATGGAAATCGCTTTGGGGCCCCAAAACGGTGAGTAATAGTCGA
>NW_021310284.1:0-1408 GCF_002162155.2 Triticum dicoccoides
GCTCCTGTGCGACACATTTGAGGTGAATTGGCTTGAGTGCACGTTGTTCGAGCAAATGGCTGTGGTGCGACACATTTGAGCAGGTAAATAGCCCACGCACGACATGGCTGTTTAATGTGGTTAAATTGGTCGTCAACCAAGCCCGTTTATGTTAGGACATGTGGGTCCAACTTAATTGCTCCTCAAAACAGCTGACAGTGCCCTGCCGCCCGACCGTGTCGGGCCCGCCACTCTGCCCCCTCCCCCCCTCTTCTCCGGTGGCGGCGGATCTTGCGTTCTCCGGCGGCGGCGGAGCCCTCGTTCTCAACGGAGGCGGAGCCTTCGTCCTCAAAAAATGGTGAGTGAGAACCCTAGTCCCCCTCCCGTTCCTCTCTCGGCCCCGTAGATCTCAGCTCGTTTCCTCTGTTTTCGCTTGTTGAATCGATAGGTTGTGAGGGGAGCCCGTGGGCACACTGAGATGGAGCCGCCAGATTCAACTTCGAATAGGTAATGCGTCTCTCTCCGACCCAATTTTGCATGCAATTAGGGCCTAGTCTACTCTTTCTCACGGGCTCACACTGTCCGCCACTGACAGAGGGGATGCTGCCGTTCGGACCTTCGAATTGACGGTCAATTTCTTTCCATCCAAGGCAAAATTAGTTGATGGTAGCATTCAGAACATTGAGAGAGACACAATTGTTAAATGGGAGGTTGAGTTTACAGAGATTGATCCACAAGTTCTACAGAACATGGGAGAGAAGGCAGTGAAGAAATGGGTGGAAAAAATTGGGGAGAATGTTGTTTGGGGTCCAGAGCAAGAAGTATCACTGTTGCGGTTTGATGATTGGAAAGGAGAGTATGTCAGAATGGAAGATGGTGAACAGATTGTTGATGAAATCGATCGGCAAAACGGCTGGACAAGCAAAAGAGCTAATTTTTTTGCTGAGCTGGTTGATCTGAATATTTTTTCGAAGGTTGGATATGTGCCATCACAATTGGCTGCGCAGATGGTAGATGATGATTGGGCTACACAGAGGCCACTGATTCCCATGTGTACTGAACTTACAGTAATAGCCGAAGAGGGACAGGTTACTGGAACTGAAACTGAAACTGCAGCAACTGTTGATTGGAATGTAGTTGAATTAGATGAGCCTACTGATTTGATCATTGCACCAATGCCTGACATTGAGATGGCCAAACTTTTTGGCATTCCAGTCGATGACAGAGATAAGCAGGAGAGGGGCGAATCTAGTTTGCCTGCTAATGTTGATGAAGATGTAGATGGACAATTGATGGAACAAGCTGCAGATGAAGTAGATGATGCACATGATGATGAGCTGGTGCATGTGTATGACAAAGAAAACCCTGTCATTGAAGTAGGCAAGTTGTTCCCAAGCATGAAGGAGTTTAGGATGTGTTTCAAGACTTA
>NW_021310285.1:0-799 GCF_002162155.2 Triticum dicoccoides
TCCCCCCCTCCTCTGCTTCCTCTCTCCCTCACTCGCCCGAACGGAGCCGCCGCCACCGACGAGCTCCCTCGCGGCCACCGCCACCCCCTAGCCTCGCCGATGCGCTCAAAGGCTCCGCCTCGACCCCCTCTTCCTCCCCACCGATCCACGGCCCTCCGGAAGCCCTGGATGCTGCTAGCTTCACCGTTCCCCTCCTCGGCCACCGCGGACCGCCGCCGTCAAATCCGCCCCCGTCCGGCCTCCCTCAAGCTCGCCGTCCACCTCTACAGGGTCTATGTGAGCTCTCCGTCCGTTTCCCCCTCTCTGTTTCGTCGTTCGCGCGCCGTAGCTAGGTTATCCACCGCGGCCGAGAGCTTCTCGCCGCCGGCCATGGCGTGGCCGTGGCCAAAACCACCGCAGCTCGCTCCCGAGCCCACCGTCGTGCTCACCGCAACCCCAGGAGGCCGCAGCGCCCTTCCGTTTCCCCTCTTGTGCACCGTAGCGCCGTTCCCGCCAACGCCCGAGGTCCGGCAGCCGCTGAGCTCGACGCCGGCGAGGATTACGGCCGCCCTAGCTTCTCCCGTTTGCCCTGTTAGATGCGCGCGAGCCTGGGCATTCCGTAGATGCCCTCCGCCGGCCATTTGGTCGCCGGAGCAAGAAACCCGAAGGCCTCCGCCGCCTCGGCCTCGCCGGCGACTCAACGCCGGCGGGATTGAGTCGTTTGACCAGGGGTTTGACCTCCCCTGGGTCTATGACAGGTGGGCCCCCGCCATCAGGTGATTAGTTTAAGCTAATCACCACCTAAGCTAACCCCCTGACA
>NW_021310286.1:0-1052 GCF_002162155.2 Triticum dicoccoides
AGTAGGCCACGCAGAGGCCGCGGCTTTGGTGGCAGCAGCGGCGTCCTCGGCGACCTTCTTGTCGGCTTCAGCTTTCTCGGCGGCGGCACGGTCGGTGTCGGTGGACATGGTGATGACGAAGGCGACGCGGACGTAGAGGAAGTAGACGATCGGAAGCGAGCAGTCGCGTAATCGCTGCCCAAAAACCTATTCGCCCCTCACCCCGTACAGGAACCAGAAGGGCGTGGTTTCGGAGACCTGCTCTCCCGTCGACCGTGTACGTGGCGGACGGGATGGAGTCACCGGCGGCAGCAGCAGCAAAGGAACGACGGTGGGCGTGCGCGTGAGCAGATGTGATCTGTTCGTGGCGGCTAGGGTTAGGAGACGCCGCATACTTATAGGCGCAGCCGCGTGGAGAGACGTGGGCTCGACCCACGTCCGAGTCCGTGACAGCCCATGATCCGACGTCTCAGATCGTGGCCCAGCTGTCAGAAAACTCTCCGTTAGTGACTGGCAAAAATAAGCGCGTAGGTGTGAGCTCGGCTCGGCTCAATCCCGCAACCCGCGGCGCGTCGTGATGAGGCGTGGCGTGGCGAGGCGGGCGGCGGAGGAGGAGTGCGCGAGGGCCTCTTCTCTTCTCAAGCTCCAATAGCATGTAGAAGAGAAACCCTTATAAACCACTCCAACTCTCCTTCCACTTCCGGGGTGGGACTAAACTTCCCACCACACCTAGTGCCATATAACCCACATGGGCCCTTAGAGATTTTTCAGAAATTGCAATATGGGCCTAGAGCCCATCTCAGATTTCAGCAATCCCCCACCAGATCTCGAGGGCCCATTGTGTCCTCTGTTCCAATTGCTGTTTCGATATACCAGTGTTTCAGTAAAGACCTGTTAAGGTTGAACTTCACCTAGAACAAGTGGCTACACTCCTTCACAACTGAACAATGGACTATGCCTTGAATTGTCAGTTTGGTGTAAAGAAGTTTCACTACATGTCTTACTAGTACTAGGCTGCCGAAGGCTGACCCCTCGGGTGGAGCATATAAGTCACACTCCTGGCCTATTCATGA
>NW_021310287.1:0-1010 GCF_002162155.2 Triticum dicoccoides
GCTTTGATGAGATGATCAAAGCGTTTGGGTTTACACAGACTTATGGAGAAGCCTGCGTTTACAAGAAAGTGAGTGGGAGCTCTGTAGCATTTCTCATATTATATGTAGATGACATACTTTTGATGGGAAATGATATAGAACTCTTGGACAACATCAAGGCCTACTTGAATAAAAGTTTTTCAATGAAGGACCTTGGAGAAGCTGCTTATATATTAGGCATCAAAATCTATAGAGATAGATCAAGACGCCTCATAGGTCTTTCACAAAGCACATACCTTGATAAGATATTGAAGAAGTTCAATATGGATCAATCCAAGAAGGGGTTCTTGCCTGTGTTACAAGGTGTGAAATTGAGCTCAGCTCAATGTCCGACCACGACAGAAGATATAGAAGAGATGAGCGTCATCCCCTATGCCTCAGCCATAGGTTCTATTATGTATGCCATGCTGTGTACCAGACCTGGTGTTAACCTTGCCGTCAGTTTGGTAGGAAGGTACCAAAGTAATCCCGGCAAGGAACACTGGACAGCGGTCAGAATATCCTGAAGTACCTGAAAAGGACTAAGGAAATGTTTCTCGTTTATGGAGGTGACGAAGAGCTCGTCGTAAAGGGTTACGTCGACGCTAGCTTCGACACAGATCTGGATGACTCTAAGTCACAAACCGGATACGTGTATATTTTGAATGGTGGGGCAGTAAGCTGGTGCAGTTGCAAGCAAAGCGTCGTGGCGGGATCTACATGTGAAGCGGAGTACATGGCAGCCTCGGAGGCAGCACATGAAGCAATATGGGTGAAGGAGTTCATCACCGACCTAGGAGTCATACCCAATGCGTCGGGGCCGATCAAGCTCTTCTGTGACAACACTGGAGCTATTGCACTTGCCAAGGAGCCCAGGTTTCACAAGAAGACAAGGCACATCAAGCGTCGCTTCAACTCCATTCGTGAAAATGTTCAAGATGGAGACATAGAGATTTGTAAAGTACATACGGACCTGAATATAGCAGATCCGT
>NW_021310288.1:0-1227 GCF_002162155.2 Triticum dicoccoides
GTGTCGGTCGATTTCATCAACACTCACAGTTTTGGCAGATTCTGGCCCGTTTTGTGGACTATTACTCACTGTTTTGGGGTCCCAGAGTGATTTCCACGATTAACGAACCGCGGGGTGCGTTTGCGCGTCGGTCTTCAACACTCACCGTTTTGGGGTCCCAGAGCGATTTCCATGGTTGTTGAACCCAAGGTGCACTCACGTGTCGATCATCAACACTCATAGTTTCGGCCGATTCTGGCTCGTTTCGTGGACTATTACTCACTATTTTGGGGTCCGGGAGTGATTTCCACGGTTAACGAAATGCGGGGTGCGTTTACGTGTCGGTCATCAACATTCACAATTTTGGCCGATTCTGACCTGTTTTGTGGTGTATTACTCACTGTTTTGGGGTCCCGGGGTGATTTCCACGATTAAGGAACCGCGGGGTGCGTTTCCGTGTCGGTCGATTTCATCAACACTCACAGTTTTGGCAGATTCTGGCCCGTTTTGTGGACTATTACTCACTGTTTTGGGGTCCCAGAGTGATTTCCACGATTAACGAACCGCGGGGTGCGTTTGCGCGTCGGTCTTCAACACTCACCGTTTTGGGGTCCCAGAGCGATTTCCATGGTTGTTGAACCAAGGTGCACTCACATGTCGATCATCAACACTCATAGTTTCGGCCGATTCTGGCTCGTTTCGTGGACTATTACTCACTATTTTGGGGTCCGGGAGTGATTTCCACGGTTAACGAAATGCGGGGTGCGTTTACGTGTCGGTCATCAACATTCACAATTTTGGCCGATTCTGACCTGTTTTGTGGTGTATTACTCACTGTTTTGGGGTCCCGGGGTGATTTCCACGATTAAGGAACCGCGGGGTGCGTTTATGTGTCGCTTATCAACACTCACAATTTTGGCCGATTTTGTCCCGGAGTGATTTCCACGATTAATGAACCCCGGGGTGCGCTTACTTGTCGGTGATCAACACTCGCGGTTTTTGTCGATTCTGACCCATTTCGTGAAATATTACTCACCGTTTTGGGGTCCCAAAGCGATTTCCATGGTTGTTGACCCCAAGGTGCACTTAAATGTAGGTCATCAACAATCGTAATTTGGGCCGATTATGGCCCGTTTCTTGGACTATTACTTAGTTTTGGGGGTCCCGGAGTGATTTCCACAATTTGCGAACCCCGTGGTGCGTTTATGTGTCGGTCATCAACACTCACAATTTTGGCCGATTCTGGTC
>NW_021310289.1:0-902 GCF_002162155.2 Triticum dicoccoides
ATCTTTAAAATCAGCATCATGCACATATTGATCTTTGATGGTCTCCAAACCAAATATTTTGAAGTCAAGTTGTGAAAGCATAGTATAGCGACGAGACAATGCATCAGCAATAACATTTTCTTTTCCCTTCTTGTGTTTAATGACATAAGGGAAAGTCTCAATGAATTCAACCCATTTAGCATGTCTACGATTCAGTTTAGCTTGACTTTTAATATGTTTCAAAGATTCATGATCAGAATGTATAACAAATTCTTTGGGCCATAAATAATGTTGCCATGTTTCTAAAGTCCGAACAAGAGCATATAATTCTTTATCATAAGTAGAATAATTCAGACTAGGCCCACTCAATTTTTCAGAAAAGTATGCAACAGGTTTGCCATCTTGTAATAACACACCTCCTAATCCAATTCCACTAGCATCACATTCAAGCTCAAAAGTCTTATTAAAATTAGGAAGTTGGAGTAAAGAAGCATGTGTCAACTTATCTTTCAATACCGTGAAGGCTTCTTCCTGTGCAGTACCCCAAAGAAAAGGCACATCTTTCTTTGTAAGCTCATTGAGAGGTGCAGCAATGGTGCTGAAATCTCTCACAAAACGCCTATAGAATCCAGCGAGGCCAAGAAAACTCCTCACTTGTGTGACCGTTTTGGGCTGCGGCCAACTCTCAAGAGCTTCAATCTTGGCTTTATCAACTTCAATTCCCTGTGGAGTAACAACATAGCCAAGAAAAGATACTCGGTCGGTGCAAAAGGTGCACTTCCCAAGGTTACCAAACAAACGTGCATCACGTAGAGCAATAAAAACAGCACGTAAATGTTCCAAATGTTCTTCCAAAGATCTGCTATAAATCAATATGTCATCAAAGTAAACTACCACAAATCGTCCAATGAAAGCACGTAAAA
>NW_021310290.1:0-979 GCF_002162155.2 Triticum dicoccoides
CTAATGGAATGGGTCATGTCAATCAGATCATTCAACTAATGATGTGACCTCGTTAATCAAATAACAACTCATTGTTCATGGTTAGGAAACATAACCATCTTTGATTAACGAGCTAGTCAAGTAGAGGCATACTAGTGACACTTTGTTTGTCTATGTATTCACACATGTATTATGTTTCCGGTCAATACAATTCTAGCATGAATAATAAACATTTATCATGAAATAAGGAAATAAATAATAACTTTATTATTGCCTCTAGGGCATATTTCCTTCAGTCTCCCACTTGCACTAGAGTCAATAATCTAGTTCACATCGCCATGTGATTTAATAGCAATAGTTCACATCACCATGTGATTAACACCCATAGTTCACATCGATATGTGATCAACACCCAAAGGGTTTACTAGAGTCAGTAATCTAGTTCACATCGCTATGTGATTACCACCCAAAGAGTACTAAGGTGTGATCATGTTTTGCTTGTGAGATAATTTTAGTCAACAGGTCTGTCACATACAGATCTGTAAGTATTTTGCGAATTTCTGTGTCAACAATGCTCTGCACGGAGCTATTCTAGCTAATTGCTCCCACTTTCAATATGTATCCAGATTGAGACTTAGAATCATCTGGATCAGTGTCAAAAAACTTGCATCGACGTAACCCTTTACGACGAACCTTTTTGTCACGTCCATAATCGAGAAACATATCCTTATTCCACTAAGGATAATTTTGACCACTGTCCAGTGATCTACTCCTAGATCACTATTGTACTCCCTTGCCAAACTCAGTGGTAGGGCATACAATAGATCTGGTATACAGCATGGCATATTTTATAGAACCTAAGACTGAGGCATAGGGAATGACTTTCATTCTCTTTCTATCTTCTGTCGTGGTCAGGCTTTGAGTTTTACTCAACTTCACACCTTGTAACACAGGCAAGAAACCTTTTTCTTTGACTGTTCCATTTTGAACTACTTCAAAA
>NW_021310291.1:0-1189 GCF_002162155.2 Triticum dicoccoides
CCCCCCCCCCTTTCCTTTCTTCCCTCTCTTCCTTCTTCCCCAAGTCCTAATCCAACTAGGGAAAGGGGGGAGTTCTACTCCCGGTAGGAGTAGGACTCCTCCTGCGTGCCTCCTCCTAGGGCCGGCCGCACCCCCCCATGGATCCTTTATATACGAGGGCAGGGGGCACCCCTAGAGACAGAAGTTGATCTCTAAGATCGTTCTCTTAGCCGTGTGCCGGGCCCCCTTCCACCATAGTCCTCGATAATATTGTAGTGGTGCTTAGGCGAAGCCCTGCGATAGTAAAACATCAAGATCGTCACCATGCCGTCGTGCTGACGGAACTCTTCCCCGACACTTTGCTGGATCGGAGTCCGGGGATCGTCATCGAGCTGAACGTGTGCTAGAACTCGGAGGTGCCGTAGTTTCGGTGCTTGATCGGTCGGGCCGTGAAGACGTACGACTACATCAACCGCGTTGTCATACGCTTTCACTTTCGGTCTACGAGGGTACATAGATCACACTCTCCCCTCTTGTTGCTATGCATCACCATGATCTTGCGTGTGATTAGGAATTTTTTTGAAATTACTACGTTCCCCAACAGTGGTATCAGAGCCTAGGTTTTATGCGTTGATGTTATATGCACGAGTAGAACACAAGTGAGTTGTGGGCGATATAAGTCATACTGCTTACCAGCATGTCATACTTTGGTTCGGCGGTATTGTTGGACGAAGCGTCCCGGACCAACATTACGCGTACGCTTACGCAAGACCGGTTCTCCCGACGTGCTTTGCACAAAGGTGGCTAGCGGGTGTTAGTTTCTCCAACTTTTGTTGAACCAAGTGTGGCTACGCCCGGTCCTTGCGAAGGTTAAAACAGCACCAACTTGACAAACTATCGTTGTGGTTTTGATGCGTAGGTAAGAACGGTTCTTGCTAAGCCCGTAGCAGCCACGTAAAACTTGCAACAACAAAGTAGAGGACGTCTAACTTGTTTTTGCAGGGCATGTTGTGATGTGATATGGTCAAGACATGATGCTAAATTTTATTGTATGAGATGATCATGTTTTGTAACTGAGTTATCGGCAACTGGCAGGAGCCATATGGTTGTCGCTTTATTGTATGCAATGCAATTGCGCTGTAATGCTTTACTTTATCACTAAGCGGTAGCGATAGTCATGGAAGCATAAGATTGGCAAGACGACAACGAT
>NW_021310292.1:0-1190 GCF_002162155.2 Triticum dicoccoides
CCCCCCCCCCTTTCCTTTCTTCCCTCTCTTCCTTCTTCCCCAAGTCCTAATCCAACTAGGGAAAGGGGGGAGTTCTACTCCCGGTAGGAGTAGGACTCCTCCTGCGTGCCTCCTCCTAGGGCCGGCCGCACCCCCCCATGGATCCTTTATATACGAGGGCAGGGGGCACCCCTAGAGACAGAAGTTGATCTCTAAGATCGTTCTCTTAGCCGTGTGCCGGGCCCCCTTCCACCATAGTCCTCGATAATATTGTAGTGGTGCTTAGGCGAAGCCCTGCGATAGTAAAACATCAAGATCGTCACCATGCCGTCGTGCTGACGGAACTCTTCCCCGACACTTTGCTGGATCAGAGTCCGGGGATCGTCATCGAGCTGAACGTGTGCTAGAACTCGGAGGTGCCGTAGTTTCGGTGCTTGATCGGTCGGGCCGTGAAGACGTACGACTACATCAACCGCGTTGTCATAACGCTTTCACTTTCGGTCTACGAGGGTACATAGATCACACTCTCCCCTCTTGTTGCTATGCATCACCATGATCTTGCGTGTGATTAGGAATTTTTTTGAAATTACTACGTTCCCCAACAGTGGTATCAGAGCCTAGGTTTTATGCGTTGATGTTATATGCACGAGTAGAACACAAGTGAGTTGTGGGCGATATAAGTCATACTGCTTACCAGCATGTCATACTTTGGTTCGGCGGTATTGTTGGACGAAGCGTCCCGGACCAACATTACGCGTACGCTTACGCAAGACCGGTTCTCCCGACGTGCTTTGCACAAAGGTGGCTAGCGGGTGTTAGTTTCTCCAACTTTTGTTGAACCAAGTGTGGCTACGCCCGGTCCTTGCGAAGGTTAAAACAGCACCAACTTGACAAACTATCGTTGTGGTTTTGATGCGTAGGTAAGAACGGTTCTTGCTAAGCCCGTAGCAGCCACGTAAAACTTGCAACAACAAAGTAGAGGACGTCTAACTTGTTTTTGCAGGGCATGTTGTGATGTGATATGGTCAAGACATGATGCTAAATTTTATTGTATGAGATGATCATGTTTTGTAACTGAGTTATCGGCAACTGGCAGGAGCCATATGGTTGTCGCTTTATTGTATGCAATGCAATTGCGCTGTAATGCTTTACTTTATCACTAAGCGGTAGCGATAGTCATGGAAGCATAAGATTGGCAAGACGACAACGAT
>NW_021310293.1:0-966 GCF_002162155.2 Triticum dicoccoides
CGGACGAATTTGAAGGTGATTCCAATTGGGTTGGAAAGTGCACGAAATCTAGTTTCCAACAAAAAAAAAATCACCCAATTCGGAGTCCGTATGAAAAACTTGTGTGCGTTTTGAGTCAGGTGTGTCTGTGCAGTCCGAATCTGAATCCAGAACGTGAGAGACTTGGACTCTATCTTCTCTTGGGCCAAAAGTGACGTGAGAGAACTTTTTGGACAGCAAATAAACATCTCTTTCTTCCTTATCTTCATATGTGGATTGTACAAATGTCCCATACACCTGCAATTAGACAAAACACAAAAGTGTGTGAAGTATTTTTGTTCTGAATAACATAAATAGATTATTGAATAGTTTGCACTAGAAATCACCTGACAAATATGCATATATGCAATATTTTTGGTCATATCCAAGGTAGTCATGTCCTCATCACGTTGCCTTGTTTCTAAAGTCCGAACAAGAGCATATAATTCTTTATCATAAGTAGAATAATTCAGACTAGGCCCACTCAATTTTTTAGAAAAGTAAGCAACAGGTTTGCCATCTTGTAATAACACACCTCCTAATCCAATTCCACTAGCATCACATTCAAGCTCAAAAGTCTTATTAAAATCAGGAAGTTGGAGTAAAGGAGCATGTGTCAACTTATCTTTCAATACCGTGAAGGCTTCTTCTTGTGCGGTACCCCAAAGAAAAGGCACATCTTTCTTTGTAAGCTCATTGAGAGGTGCAGCAATGGTGCTGAAATCTCTCACAAAACGCCTATAGAATCCAGCGAGGCCAAGAAAACTCCTCACTTGTGTGACCGTTTTGGGCTGCGGCCAACTCTCAATAGCTTCAATCTTGGCTTTATCAACTTCAATTCCCTGTGGAGTAACAACATAGCCAAGAAAAGATACTCGGTCGGTGCAAAAGGTGCACTTCCCAAGGTTACCAAACAAACGTGCATCACGTAGAGCAATAAAAACAACA
>NW_021310294.1:0-1704 GCF_002162155.2 Triticum dicoccoides
AGAGGTTCTGGTGGACTAGGATGAAGAGAGAAATTGCTCAGTATATTGCTAATTGCGACGTCTGTCGTCGTGTAAAAGCAGAGCATCAACGGCCTGCTGGCACCCTTCAACCCTTAGCTATTCCTGAATGGAAATGGGATAAAATTGGTATGGATTTCATTACCGGTTTTCCCAGGACCAAGAGAGGGAATAATGCTATTTTCGTCGTGGTCGATCGTCTTTCCAAAGTAGCCCATTTCCTACCTGTTCGAGAGAGTATAACCGCTAGTCAGCTGGCAGACTTATACATCTCCCGAATAGTGTCCCTTCATGGTGTCCCTTTGGAAATTAACTCGGATCGAGGAAGTCTTTTCACCTCTCGATTTTGGGAAAGTTTCCAAAATGCTATGGGAACCCGTCTCTCCTTTAGCACCGCTTTCCACCCTCAGTCAAGTGGTCAAGTGGAACGCGTCAACCAGATTCTAGAAGACATGCTTCAAGCCTCTGTTATCTCATTCGGAATGGACTGGGAGAAGTGCCTTCCATTTGCCGAATTCGCTTACAACAACAGCTATCAATCTAGCTTGGGTAAAACCCCTTTTGAAGTTCTCTATGGACGACGGTGTCGAACACCCCTTAACTGGTCAGAGACCGGGGAAAGACAATTCTTTGGCCCGGATATGATTCAGGAAGCAGAAGAACAAGTTCGCATCGTTCGTGAAAAGTTGAAAACAGCCCAATCTCGTCAAAAGAGTCAATATGACCGAAAACATAAGGCTGTGACTTTCGAGGTTGACGAGAAGGCTTATCTTCGGGTCACCCCTCTGAAGGGAACCCATCGTTTCGGTATCAAAGGCAAATCGGCTCCTCGTTACATTGGACCTTTTCGCATTCTTGCCAAACGAGGAGAAGTTGCCTACCAGTTGGAACTACCTCCGCACCTCTCCAGAGTTCACGATGTCTTCCACGTTTCTCAACTCAGGCGTTGCTTCTCGGATCCTATCCGTGGAGTGGACCACGAAACGCTTGATCTCCAAGATAATCTTACATATCGAGAGTACCCCATTCGTATCCTCGATCAGGCCGAACGTACCACTCGACGTCATAATATCAAGTTTCTCAAGGTTCAATGGTCGCACCATTCTGAGGATGAAGCAACTTGGGAAAGGGAGGATCGTCTTCGACTTGAATATCCCGCCTTCTTCTCGGAGGAACCCAAATCTCGGGACGAGATTTTTTTGAGTGGGGGTGAGTTGTCACACCCTAGCTAGTCATGCATTAGAGTGTTGCATCATGTTTATTCTTTCATCAGAAACTTGAAATGGGGATGACAGAACCCCCAGTCCCCTCTGAAACCAACTAGGGTTACTAAAATAATTTTTCAATGAACCTGAAATGCCCTTCTAAAATGCCCATCATTTTTGTCTTGGTTCAAAACCTCTGCCAAAAATGGTGCACATTTTCCTAGGCCATCCTAGGGTTTTTGAATTAAATCATAAATATTTGAATTTGGGCATTTAAAATAATATAAAATATTTAAATGCTCAAATATCTCCAAACTAAAATGTTTCATGTTGGAAATAATCCAACTATGGGCCAGGAATAGTTTGGTGATTTTTGAACTTGCCTAGGTATTTTATTAAATTCAACAAAGTTGCAGATATATTAAATAAAAACAGAAACAGAAAAAAAAGGGAAAAACTTCCCTGTGCGGCCCAGCCAGCT
>NW_021310295.1:0-589 GCF_002162155.2 Triticum dicoccoides
GGTCATCAACACTCATAGTTTTCGCCGATTCTGGCCCGTTTCTTGGATTATTACTCACTGTTTTGGGGTCCCATAGCGATTTCCATAGTTGTTGAACCCCAAGGTGTGCTTATGTGTCGGTCATTAACACTCACGGTTTTGGCCGTTTCTGGCCCGTTTCTTGGACTATTACTCGCCATTTTGGGGCCCCGAAGCGATTCGCATAGTTGTTGAACCCCCAAGGTGCGCTTATGTATCGATCATCAACACTCACAGTTTTGGCTGATTCTGGCCCGTATCTTGGACTATTACTCACCGTTTTGGGGTCCCGGAGCGATTTCCATAGTAGTTGAACCCCAAGCTGCGCTGATGTGTCGGTCATCAACACTTACAGTTTTGGCCGATTCTGTCCAATTTCATGGACTTTTACTCACAGTTTTGGGGTCCTGGGGTGATTTCCATGATTAACGAACCCTGGGGTGCGTTTACGTGTCGGTCATCAAAACTCATAGTTTTCGCCGATTCTGGCCCGTTTCTTGGATTATTACTCACTGTTTTGGGGTCCCATAGCGATTTCCATAGTTGTTGAACCCCAAGGTGTGCTTATGTG
>NW_021310295.1:9481-10049 GCF_002162155.2 Triticum dicoccoides
AGTTTTGGCTGATTCTGGCCCGTATCTTGGACTATTACTCACCGTTTTGGGGTCCCGGAGCGATTTCCATAGTAGTTGAACCCCAAGGTGCGCTGATGTGTCGGTCATCAACACTCACAGTTTTGGCCGATTCTGTCCAATTTCGTGGACTTTTACTCACAGTTTTGGGGTCCTGGGGTGATTTCCACGATTAACGAACCCTGGGGTGCGTTTACGTGTCGGTCATCAAAACTCATAGTTTTTGCCGATTCTGGCCCGTTTCTTGGAGTATTACTCACCGTTTTGGGGTCCCGAAGCGATTACCATAGTTGTTGAACCTCAAGGTGCGCTTATGTGTCGGTGATCAAGACTCACAGTTTTGGCCAATTATGGCCCGTTTCGTGGACTATTACTCACTGTTTTGGTGTCCCGTAGTGATTTCCACGATCAATGAACCCTGGGGTGCGTTTATGTGTCGGTCATCAACACTCGCAGTTTTGGCCGATTCTGGCCCGTTTCTTGGACTAGTACTCACCATTTTGGGGGCCCGAAGCGATTTCCATAGTTGTTGAACCCCAAGGTGCGCTTA
>NW_021310295.1:10319-11376 GCF_002162155.2 Triticum dicoccoides
CTTGGACTATTACTCACCGTTTTGGGGTTCCGGAGCGATTTCCATAGTAGTTGAACCCCAAGGTGCGATGATGTGTCGGTCATCAACACTCACAGTTTTGGCCGATTCTGTCCAATTTCGTGGACTTTTACTCACTGTTTTGGGGTCCTGCGGTGATTTCCACGATTAACGAACCCTGGGGTGCGTTTACGTGTTGGTCATCAAAACTCATAGTTTTTGCCGATTCTGGCCCGTTTCTTGGACTATTACTCACTGTTTTGGGGGCCCGAAGTGATTTCCATAGTTGTTGAACCCCAAGGTGCGCTTATGTTTCGGTCATCAACACTCACAGTTTTGGCCGATTCTGGCCCGTTTCTTGGACTATTACTCACCATTTTGGGGTCCCGAAGCGATTTCCATAGTTGTTGAACCCCAAGGTGCGCTTTTGTGTCGGTCCTCAACACTCACAGTTTTTGCCGATTCTGGCCTGTTTCTTGGATTATTACTCATTGTTTTGGGGTCCCAAAGCGATTTCCATAGTAGTTGAACCCCAAGGTGCACTTATGTGTCGGTCATTAACACTCACAGTTTTGGCCGATTCTGGCCCGTTTCTTGGACTATTACTCACTGTTTTGGGGGCCCGAAGTGATTTCCATAGTTGTTGAACCCCAAGGTGCGCTTATGTTTCGGTCATTAGCACTCACAGTTTTGGCCGATTCTGGCCCGTTTCTTGGACTATTACTCACCATTTTGGGGTCCCGAAGCGATTTCCATAGTTGTTGAACCCCAAGGTGCACTTATGTGTCGGTCATCAACACTCATAGTTTTCGCCGACTCTGGCCTGTTTCTTGGATTATTACTCACTGTTTTGGGGTCCCATAGCGATTTCCATAGTTGTTGAACCCCAAGGTGTGCTTATGTGTCGGTCATTAACACTCACGGTTTTGGCCGTTTCTGGCCCGTTTCTTGGACTATTACTCACCATTTTGGGGCCCCGAAGCGATTCGCATAGTTGTTGAACCCCCAAGGTGCGCTTATGTATTGGTCATCAACACTCACAGTTTTGGCTGATTCTGGC
>NW_021310295.1:11816-12567 GCF_002162155.2 Triticum dicoccoides
GATTCTGGCCCGTTTGTTGGATTATTACTCACTGTTTTGAGGTCCCAAAGCGATTTCCATAGTTGTTGAACCCCAAGGTGCGCTTATGTTTCGGTCATTAACACTCACAGTTTTGGCCGATTCTGGCCCGGTTCTTGGACTATTACTCACTGTTTTGGGGGCCCGAAGTGATTTCCATAGTTGTTGAACCCCAAGGTGCGCTTATGTTTCGGTCATCAACACTCACAGTTTTGGCCGATTCTGGCCCGTTTCTTGGACTATTACTCACCATTTTGGGGTCCCGAATCGATTTCCATAGTTGTTGAACCCCAAGGTGCGCTTTTGTGTCGGTCATCAACACTCACAGTTTTTGCCGATTCTGGCCCGTTTGTTGGATTATTACTCACCATTTTGGGGTCCTGAAGCGATTTCCATAGATGTTGAACCCCAAGGTGCGCTTATGTGTCGGTCATCAACACTCACAGTTTTGGACGATTCTGGCCCGTTTCGGGGACTATTACTCACTATTTTGGGGTCCCGAAGTTATTTCCATAGTTGTTGAACCCAAGGTGCGCTTATGTGTCGGTCATCAACACTCACAGTTTTGGCCGATTCTGGCCCGTTTCGTGGACTATTACTCACTGTTTTGGAGTCCCGGAGTGATTTCCACGATTAACAAACGCTAGGGTGCATTTACGTGTCGGTCATCAACACTCGCAGTTTTGGCCGATTCTGGCCTGTTTCATGGACTATTAGTCACCGTTTTGGGGTC
>NW_021310295.1:15304-16025 GCF_002162155.2 Triticum dicoccoides
CCGTTTCTTGGACTATTACTCACCGTTTTGGGGTCCCGGAGCGATTTCCATAGTAGTTGAACCCCAAGGTGCGCTGATGTGTCGGTCATGAACACTCACAGTTTTGGTCGATTCTGTCCAATTTCGTGGACTTTTACTCACCGTTTTGGGGTCCTGGGGTGATTTCCACGATTAACGAACCCTGGGGTGCGTTTACATGTCGGTGCTCAAAACTCATAGTTTTTGCGGATTGTGGCCCGTTTCTTGGAGTATTACTCACCGTTTTGGGGTCCCGAAGCGATTTCCATAGTTGTTGAACCTCAAGGTGCGCTTATGTGTCGGTGATCAACACTCACAGTTTTGGCCGATTATGGCCCGTTTCGTGGACTATTACTCACTGTTTTGGGGTCCCGTAGTGATTTCCACGATCAACGAACCCTGGGGTGCGTTTACGTGTCGGTCATCAACACTCGCAGTTTTGGCCGATTTTGGCCCGTTTCTTGGACTAGTACTCACCATTTTGGGGGCCCGAAGGGATTTCCATAGTTGTTGAACCCCAAGGTGCGCTTATGTTTCGGTCATTAGCACTCACAGTTTTGGCCGATTCTGGCCCGTTTCTTGGACTATTACTCACCATTTTGGGGTCCCGAAGCGATTTCCATAGTTGTTGAACCCCAAGGTGCACTTATGTGTCGGTCATCAACACTCACAGTTTTCGCCGATTCTGGCCCGTTTCTTGGAT
>NW_021310295.1:18685-19368 GCF_002162155.2 Triticum dicoccoides
TGTTTTGGGGTCCCGAAGTGATTTCCATAGTTGTTGAACCCCAAGGTGCGCTTATGTGTCGGTCATCAACACTCAAAGTTTTGGCTGATTCTGGCTCGTTTCAAGGACTATCACTCACTGTTTTGGAGTCCCGGAGAGATTTCCATGATTAACGAACCCTGGGTTGCGTTTACGTGTCGGTCATCAACACTCGCAGTTTTGGCCGATTCTGGCCTGTTTCTTGGACTATTACTCACCATTGCGGGGTCCCGAAGCGATTTTCATAGTTGTTGAACCCCAATGTGCGCTTATGTTTCGGTCATTAACACTCACAGTTTTGGCCGATTCTGGCCCGTTTCTTGGACTATTACTCACTGTTTTGGGGGCCCGAAGGGATTTCCATAGTTGTTGAACCCCAAGGTGTGCTTATGTTTCGGTCATTAGCACTCACAGTTTTGGCCGATTCTGGCCCGTTTCTTGGACTATTACTCACCATTTTGGGGTCCCGAAGCGATTTCCATAGTTGTTGAACCCCAAGGTGCACTTATGTGTCGGTCATCAACACTCACAGTTTTCGCCGATTCTGGCCCGTTTCTTGGATTATTACTCACTGTTTTGGGGTCCCATAGCGATTTCCATAGTTGTTGAACCCCAAGGTGTGCTTATGTGTCGGTCATTAACAACCATGGTTTTGGCCGTTTCTG
>NW_021310295.1:19378-20092 GCF_002162155.2 Triticum dicoccoides
GGTCCCGAAGCGATTCCCATAGTTGTTGAACCCCAAGGTGCGCTTATGTGCCGGTCATCAACACTCACAATTTTTGCCGATTCTGGCCCGTTTCGTGGACTATTAGTCACCGTTTTGGGGTCCCGAAGCGATTTCCATAGTTGTTGAACCCCAAGGTGCGCTTATGTATCGGTCAACAACACGCACAGTTTTGGCCGAGTCTGGCCCGTTTCTTGGACTATTACTCACTGTTTTGGGGTCCCGAAGCGATTTCCATAGTTGTTGAACCCCAAGGTGTGCTTGTGTGTCGGTCATCAACACTCATAGTTTTGGCCAATTCTGGCCCGTTTCGTGGACAATTCTCACTATTATGGGGTCCCGGAGTGATTTCCACGATTAACGAACCCTGTGGTGCGTTTACGTGTCAGTCATCAACACTCGCAGTTTTTGCCGATTCTGGGGCGTTTCGTGGACTATTAGTCACCGTTTTGGGGTCCCGAAGCGATTTCCATAGTTGTTGAACCCGAAGGTGCGCTTATGTATCGGTCATCAACACTCACAGTTTTGGCCGAGTTTGGCCCGTTTCTTGGACTATTACTCACCATTTTGGGGGCCCGAAGCGATTTCCATAGTTGTTGAACCCCAAGGTGCGCTTATGTGTCGGTCATCAACACTCGCAGTTTTGACCGATTCTGGCCCGTTTCTTGGACTATTACTCACTGTTTTGGGGTCCCG
>NW_021310295.1:21111-21617 GCF_002162155.2 Triticum dicoccoides
TCACAGTTTTGGTCGATTCTGTCCAATTTCGTGGACTTTTACTCACCGTTTTGGGGTCCTGGGGTGATTTCCACGATTAACGAACCCTGGGGTGCGTTTACATGTCGGTCCTCAAAACTCATAGTTTTTGCGGATTCTGGCCCGTTTCTTGGAGTATTACTCACCGTTTTGGGGTCCCGAAGCGATTTCCATAGTTGTTGAACCCCAAGGTGCGCTTATGTGTCGGTCATCAACACTCACAGTTTTGGCCGATTCTGGCCCGTTTCGGGGACTATTACTCATTATTTTGGGGTCCCGAAGTTATTTCCATAGTTGTTGAACCCAAGGTGCGCTTATGTGTCGGTCATCAACACTCACAGTTTTGGCCGATTCTGGCCCGTTTCGTGGACTATTACTCATTGTTTTGGAGTCCCGGAGAGATTTCCACGATTAACAAACGCTAGGGTGCATTTACGTGTCGGTCATCAACACTCGCAGTTTTGGCTGATTCTGGCCCGTTTCGTGGA
>NW_021310296.1:0-1122 GCF_002162155.2 Triticum dicoccoides
GCCGAGCGGTCGAGGGTCAAGGGGTCGAGGATCGCCGAGGGGTCGGGAGGTTGCCTAGTGTCAAAGGATTCAACAAAACCATGTCTTCATCATTAGGCGAAAGTAACAGGTGCATGATGGTACGAAGCTCTCCAAAGTTATTTTGGAACGGAGTCCCAGATAGGATAATTCGCTTTTTGGTACAAAGTTCAGCAAGAACCTTCCGAATATCGTTATTTGGAAGGCCTTTGCTGAAATTCGTACAAAAAGGCAAATTATCCTATCCGGGACTCCATTCCAGAATAACTTTGGAGGACTTCGTACCATCATGCCATGGTTACTTCCGGCTAATGATGAAGCCATGGATTTCTTCAATACTTTGACACTAGGAACCCTCTCGACCCCTCGGCGATCCTCGACCCCTTGAACCCTCGACGACCCTGGAACCCTTGACCCCTAGACGATCCTGGAACCCTCGATCCCTCGACCCTAGAACCCTCGACCCGAGATAATATCGACAATGCTTCAAGGGGGTAATATCGACAACGACGAGATACATACACGGGAGAAATTAATGTTATCGGGGAGGGGGTATATCGATCCCCCCGCGTATTGAAGTTATCGGGAGGGGGTATATGGACCCCCCCCTCATGTTGAAGTTATCGGGAGGGGTATATCGACGATGACAGAGGAGAAGATCGAAGAAAAAAAAGAAGAAAAAAAAGAGGAGAAGAAGAAAGGAATAGAGGAGAAGAAAGGAATATTTTCTATTTTTTCTTCTTCTCCTCTATTTCTTTCTTCTTCTCCTCTTCTTTTTCTTCTTTTTTCCTCTTCTTATTTATTTCTCCTCTTCTTCCTCTCCTCTTCTTCTCCTTTCTTCCTCTTCTTATTTTCCTTTTTCCTCTCCTTCTTTTTCTTCTTCTTCCTTCTTTCTAGCTAGATATATAAAACTTTTCTAAAAATGTAACTTTTGCATATATAAAACTTTTTCTTCTTCTTCCTTCTTCCTTCTCTTCCTTCGTCCTAAATATATAAAACTTTTCTAAAAATGAAACTAACCTAAAATTAATGTACTAAATCAGAGAACAATTGAAAACACCATGCATATTACAATTGAAAAAATACATACATTCATACAAAAAA
>NW_021310297.1:0-2006 GCF_002162155.2 Triticum dicoccoides
GCTCTAGGTTGACTCAATCGAGCTCAACTTTTGCTTCGTTGTTAATCTGGGCAGATCGTCAACTCGTTTGCGATTTAGCCGATGCTCCCGTTAGTGTTCCTTGCATGCTATGCCTTCGTTCTTGCCATGTGTAGCTAGCACTTTGTGCCTTCTTGCTGGTTATATGATTTCCTTTCCATGACTTGCACCGTAGTGAGTGCATCGAGCTCGTTTACATGCCTTCGTGAGTTAAATTTCAGCATGTCTCAGTTTTCACTAAGTCTGAAAACTGATTGTGTTCGAGCGATGTTCGTGAGCTCGGTAGGGTATTTTGTGAACCCTTTTGGCCCCAGGTCACTTTGGGTGTTTTATTAAGCTTGTTGAATAGCTCCATGCCATGTTCTTACTTGTCATTTTCAGGTTTTCTATCATGTTGTTTTGCTGCTCCGAAGAGAGCATCGTGATCTGAAATTTCAGACTAGTGTTAATTTCACTAAGTCTGAAATCTGTTTTGCATTTGCGTTTTAGCCATGCTTGTTTGAACCTCTTAATGGATGAATTCGCCTATGGCTCAGTGCTAGTGTTTTGTCAACCATCTTGTGTACATCACTGCCATGTATTTTGTTTTCATGTTTGGTGGCTGTAGCATGTTCATTTCGTTGCATTTAGATGCCTACTTGCTGCAAATCGCAGACCGGTGTCATATCTTAAAACACTTGCCATTTCTAAACCGTAGCTCCGATTCCTTTGATCTTTATATCGTTTTCAAGCGATTTCATCCCCTCTATCCAGTGGCACACTTGGTTTTCCAAGTTGATGCCAGGTTCATGCATTTCCTGTCATATCTTGCTTTTTGCATCCCGCATCGCATCCCGCATAGCATATCGTCATTTCATCATATTGCTTGGTCTTGCCCGTGATTGATTGGGTACTTGTTGCTTGTTTGTCTTGTTGGGTAGAGCCGGGAGACGAGTTCGCTACCGAGGAGCCCGTTGAGTTTGCTTGTGAGGATCCAGTCAACTCGGACAACTGTGCAGGCAAGATGATCATACCCTTGAAATCACTACTATCTTTGCTATGCTAGTTTGCTCGCTCTTTTGCTTTGCCACTGCTACGATGCCTACCTTTTTGCTTGTCAGCCTCCCAATTGCCATGTTGATCCCCTAACCCACCATTGTCCTAGCAAACCGTTGATTGTCTATGTTACCGCTTTGCTCAGCCCTTCTTATAGCGTTGTTAGTTGCAGGTGAAGATTGGAGCCGTTCCTTGTTGGAACTTTTATTTACTTGTTGGGATATCACAATATATCTTACTTAATTAATGCATCTATATACTTGGTAAAGGGTGGAAGGCTCGGCCTTATGCCTGGTGTTTTGTTCCACTCTTGCCGCCCTAGTTTACGTCATATCGGTGTTATGTTCCCGGATTTTGCGTTCCTTACACGGTTGGGCTATTATGGGAACCCCTTGACAGTTCGTCTTAAGTAAAGCTCTTCCAGCAATGCCCAATATTGGTTTTACCATTTGCCACCTAGCCTTTTCTTTCCCTTGGGTTCTGCAGACTCAAGGGTCATCTTATTTTACCCCCCCGGGCCAGTGCTCCTCTGAGTGTTGGTCCACCTGTCAGCTACCGGTGGCTACCAGGGGCAACTCTGGGCTGGCCTACCCGTACCTAGGACAATCTGAGTGTGCCCTGAGAAAGAGATATGTGCAGCTCCTATCGGGATTTGTCGGCACATTCGGGCGGTGTTGCTGGTTTAGTTTTACCCTGTCGAAATGTCTTGTTGTACCGGGATACCGAGTCTGATCGGAATGTCTCGGATGGAGGTCTATTCCTTCGTTGACCGTGAGAGCTTGTCATGGGCTAAGTTGGGACTCCCCTGCAGGGATTGAACTTTCGAAAGCCGTGCCCGCGGTTATGGGCAGATGGGAATTTGTTAACGTCCGGTTGTAGAAAACCCGAAGTTGACCTTGTTTAAAATACGTCAACCGCGTGTGTAACCGTGATGGTCTCTTTCCGGCGGGGCC
>NW_021310298.1:0-1295 GCF_002162155.2 Triticum dicoccoides
AACGGGATTAATATATATCGCGCACGTGCGATATGTTTGTCACAAGGCGCAAAAAATAATTATAAAAGGAATGCAACACGAGGACTTCCCAAGAGGTCACCCATCCTAGTACTACTCTCGCCCAAGCACGCTTAACTTCGGAGTTCTGATGGGATCCGGTGCTTTAGTGCTGGTATGATCGCATCCGACATGTTTCCCCGTCTTCGTCCCTTATGCTTGCCACTCCCAGGTCCGCTCCAAAGACGATTCTACATTCTCACTACCATTACAACCGTTCCCTAACAATGGATAATGTCCTATACTACTTACTCTCCCGCTCAATCACGGAGACGAGTTTTCCACGGTTTCCACCCCTCCCTCCATACCGCAGCAACACGAGTTTTTCCCACCCCTTTCAGAAAGCGCTCTTCGCGCCACAAAGCCGCCCCAAGACGCGCGAGCAATGAGCATCGAGCTTAAACATATCGCAAACATCAAAAATAATATAACGGGATTAATATATATCGCGCACGTGCGATATGTTTGTCACAAGGCGCAAAAAATAATTATAAAAGGAATGCAACACGAGGACTTCCCAGGAGGTCACCCATCCTAGTACTACTCTCACCCAAGCACGCTTAACTTCGGAGTTCTGATGGGATCCGGTGCTTTAGTGCTGGTATGATCGCATCCGACATGTTTCCCCGTCTTCGTCCCTTATGCTTGCCACTCCCAGGTCCGCTCCAAAGACGATTCTACATTCTCACTACCATTACAAACGTTCCCTAACAATGGATAATGTCCTATACTACTTACTCTCCCGCTCAATCACGGAGACGAGTTTTCCACGGTTTCCACCCCTCCCTCCATACCGCAGCAACACGAGTTTTTTCCACCTCTTTCAGAAAGCGCTCTTCGCGCCACAAAGCCGCCCCAAGACGCGCGAGCAATGAGCATCGAGCTTAAACATATCGCAAACGTCAAAAATAATATAACGGGATTAATATATATCGCGCACGTGCGATATGTTTGTCACAAGGCGCAAAAAATAATTATAAAAGGAATGCAACACGAGGACTTCCCAGGAGGTCACCCATCCTAGTACTACTCTCGCCCAAGCACGCTTAACTTCGGAGTTCTGATGGGATCCGGTGCTTTAGTGCTGGTATGATCGCATCCGACATGTTTCCCCGTCTTCGTCCCTTATGCTTGCCACTCCCAGGTCCGCTCCAAAGACGATTCTACATTCTCACTACCATTACAACCGTTCCCTAACAATGGATAATGTCCTATACTACTTACTCTCCCGCTCAATC
>NW_021310299.1:0-818 GCF_002162155.2 Triticum dicoccoides
GCCTCATGGCGACACGTGGGTGGGTGCGCTGGAGAGCGGGTATAGAGTGGCAGCTGGCCCCTGGCAAGTACCTTGTCAGGGTCGTCGTCTTGTCGCGTCCGGAAGCTTGTCGCTCGCTGGACCTTGCCGGGACGTGCGGTGCATCGCGGCAAGTTTCTTGAGGTGCCGTGGTTGGCCTTCCCGGCAAGCTCCTCTTGCCGGGGCCTTGTCTCTTCCCGGCAAGCTCCTATTGCCGGGGCCTTGTCTCTTCATCTTAAATACTTTGTTCATGAATGGCTCCAAAGGAACCCACGGAGGACCCTGGCGGTCGTCCGACATGCCTTGCCGCGGGGCGCTGCAACTGCCCGTGCACAAGTTCGGGATACTAGGGTACCCCTACTCTAGTACACCGATAGGAGCCCCCGGGCCTGGGCCACACACGGTGCCGAGCGCTGTTGGGCCAGGCCCAAAACAGGGCACGGGCAAGCACGGGCCTGGGTCATGCCGAATCTAACTCCGTATCCACCGCGCCCCCCGTAACGGCACGCGTCAATCGCGGCGTTGTGGGAGAGATCGTGGGTGGTTCTTTATTCGGAAAAAGCGCAACGTTCGCCCCCTCCTCCTTATAAGCAGGGGAAACAGGGGCATTTCCCCTACCTTCGCCATTCACTGCTGCAATCTCAGAAATCTCCGCCGCCCTCCTCCGCTTGCAAAGTCGAAAGAGAGCAGCGCTCCGCTCCCGTCGCCGCCGCCACTACCAGCGCCGTCGATCTCCCCCACCGCCTCCGCCATGGCTCCAAAGGCCGAAAAGGGGAAGGCCGCGAAGACGGCGGCCGCGA
>NW_021310300.1:0-1276 GCF_002162155.2 Triticum dicoccoides
AGGTTAGTGATCTCATCGACCCAAATACTGGAATCTGGGACGAGGAACTGCTCACGAATATCTTCAACCCCGTGGACGTGCGAAGGATCTTACAAATCCCGCTGAACCACCAAGCTTTTGATGATTTTATCGCATGGCATGAAAATAAAACTGGAACTTTTTCTGTCCGAAGTGCGTATAAAATACAGTGGATGTATACCTTTAGAGAACATACAAATATTAATTCAGTCCCGAGTGGCTCTACCCATTTGGCAATATGGAGTAACTCTGGAAACTAAATATTCCTCGTAAAGTTCAGAACTTTTGCTGGCGGGTATTGCATGGAATAATCCCTCTAAAGTCAATACTAATGAATAGGCATATAGGGACTAATGGAGCATGTCCGATATGCCACCAAGGTGCTGAGGATCTCTGCCACCTGCTTTTCACTTGTCTGCATGCTAAGGAGATGTGGCGATGCTTGAGGATGTCTGAGATAATTGACCATGCTAGTGTTGTTGATAGATCCGGTTCAACGATCTTGGAGTATTTACTTCTAATGCCGGATAGTCCCCAAATCCTTGAACCATGTCTGAATTTTAAGCAGGTAATCGCGGTCGCCTGCTGGTACTTATGGTGGATAAGAAGGCGTATTACACATAATGAATCTGTCCCTCCGATAGTCCGATGGCCGGTCTCTATACTGGCTATTGCAAGCAATTATGAGAAGGCATTTACCAAAACCTTCAGGCCTCAGGAATATAAATGGGTTAAACCCAACCCCAAATTTGTGAAAGTGAATGTAGATGCGGCGTACTATCAGGATGAAGGAATGGGAGCAACATCAACGACAATACGAGATGAAAAAGGTAATTTTATTGCGGCTACTTGCAAATTTATTCCGTTTGCTGCTGATGTAGTCACAACTGAAGCTATGGCCATGAGGGATGGTCTTGAACTAGCTAATTCTCTTGGGTTCAATCGATTGGAAGCTGAGTCTGATTCTATGCAAGTCATCAACTTTTGTACGGGTCAGTCGAGATGGTGGGATGCAGCGGCAGCAATTTTCGTGGAGTGTGTGGACACAGCTACGTTAATTGGGAAGGTCATCTATAAACATTGTTATCGATCGTCGAATCAAGCAGCGCATGTGCTAGCAAACTATAGTTATTGTAATAAGATCTCATTGGTTTGGATGAATGAGCCCCCTGACGTGTTGGTCAGCAAGCTCGTAGACGATGTATCTATTATTTGATTTCAATAAAGCTAGCCATGATGGCCTTTCCTCAAAAAAAAA
>NW_021310301.1:0-1911 GCF_002162155.2 Triticum dicoccoides
GAAGCTCGGAGCACTGCTGATATAGGAACAGGCAAGCACTAAAGGTGTCCCTGCCTTAAGCGAACGTCGCTGACCAGATCTGGGCGTTGTTGGGCTTGGAGACCCTGGCAAGCACGCAGAGCGGAGACCATCACATTCTTGGGCGCAAAGGTCGATGGTGAACGTCCTCACACCTGTTATTATGTGCACCGTCAGCTTGGTTACTCCACTCTGAAGAAAAAAGTTTGAGAGATGTTGGTGCTCACAAACAGTAATCCCTAGAAATTGGGGATTCTTGGAAATAGCAGTTGTAAACAGCACCCAAATGAGGCAATCGACCTCGAAATTAAGTTGCTAACCCTAATTAGAGATGGTCATGGCACGAAGAGACTGACAAACTGAGAGCAATTGGAGGTCAGAAGACTCAGAACAGAGAAGGAGAGGGAGAGGGGACCTTGAAGAAGCTCCATCTCCATGGCCTCGTCAAGATGGGAGTTGCCCCAACCGAGGTGCACCCAGCCCTGTCCTGTCCTCGCGCGGAGGAGCGGCGTCGTTGGCCGTGAAGAAGCACACTTGGCTCCCTCCTCCCCGGGTGGAAGACGGCGGAGGAAGAAGTGCCGCTCCCGGCGCGCGAAGTGTGAAGAAGGCGGGGTCTTGGGCGGCGGAGGCGTTCACCTGGCCCTAGAACACCTCCGACCCGGCCGCCGTCAGCCGCGCCAGCGCAGATCCGAGGGCCCTCGGACCTGGGCGTCAGCCGCGAGGACGAGCCAAGCCATCAGCCATGGGGTGGCGCGCCGCTGATCTGGGAGCGGCGAGGCCTCACCTGCTCGACCCGGATGCGGGAGCACCAAGGGAGAGAAGGTGAGGGGAAGGGGGAGAGGGTGGAGGCCGGCGGCGGCGCATCGCCGAGAGAGGGAGAGGGAGAGGAAGAGGCAGGGGTTGGGGTTGGGGTTGGGTGCGAGCGAGAGGAGAGGAAGAGACAACAAAATGAGGGGTTGGGTGCGCTGTGCTTGTGTCTCTTTCTTTTCTTTTTTTTATCACTTCATTTTCTTTGTGATTTGTGAACCCTGGAAACTCCCGGAGCTTTTGAAATTTTCGGGATAGCACCGGCAGGAGCGAACATACAATTTCGGATGAAATTTCATGATGCCGCGGGTGGGAGCGGCAAATAATTTTGAATGAAAGGACGTCGTGGTCATTGTGGTTCACGGTGTTGCAATTGACAAGGCAGGCAAAAAGATGGATGAGGGTCTATCTAGTATAGGGGCCGTCGATCCCCACAGCGGCGGCTTTGAAACGAAACGGAGTAGGCGCCGTGGCACACTCGAAATCGAACGAGGAGAGAGGGAGAGAGAGAAGGTGCAGTTGAGGAAGGAAAAAAAAGGCGTGGTCTTTGATAAACGTACGATATGGAGGCTTCGTCGGGGACTGGACATACGTGCACGGAATTCATATGCTCTCAGCTTAACCGGCCGACATGGTTGACACTTTTTGTCTACATCGGTTGAGTATACGCCCCGTCCCCGCTGTCACACTTGTTTACGAGGCCGTTCCGCATCAAGTTACTCTCGTCTCGAATATGCAAAGGCCGTCTAGCGCGTTCATTGCTACTCACTCCGTTCCAAAATACTCCTAGCTAGATGACTCAACTTTGTATTAACGGGTCGATTTCTCATCCGTCTCATTGAGATTTCAAATGGGTGTTAAGGTACTAGGTTTGATGATCGAGTAGAAGCAACGAAATGGCTGGCATGGCGTGCGCACAACCTAGCTACATTGAACATTGAAACGTATGGCTCTACATTGCACATGCATGCATGCACACGTCTCCTACCGATGGACGCGCAGCGCAGCATGGTTGGACAATATAACTGGTCTGACCAGGCTAACTAATTATGCTACTGAGTAGCATGCAACCGGACAAGGACCGGA
>NW_021310302.1:0-39203 GCF_002162155.2 Triticum dicoccoides
TCTAAAAATAGCCTATACTTATGTATTTCGAAATTACATGGGCCTGGCCCAATAAAAAGGTGACGCAGCACCTATAATAGCCTCGGGACGAAATTTATGAAGTGGCATCTTGTATATTTCGTCCAAGGCTTCATGCACCCATTATGGTGGCTTCAAAGTCCTGAAATCATCACTTGTAACTCCGTTCTTGTTCCCCTTGCGCATGCCATCATCTCCATGCTTGTTCTTGCTCCAATGTTCATCCTTCTCCAAGCTAGGCCCTTCATTTGTAAGCAAAACAAATGTATCCAATTTAGGCAGCATTATATTCTCATGAACATTAGAATCATTACCAAGAAACGAAAGTACCTGGTAATTTAGTTGGCGTGCACGAGCTCTAGTAATTGGTCCAGTATGTATAGCAGCAGGGGCTGTGGGTGTAACAATGGTATTGATGTCCTCATCAACCGCTTATCCGCCACCGCTTCGAATCCGTATCCATATACCACCACAGCTGTCATATACCACCACCGCTGCCATCTACCACCATATATCCACCACCAATCCGAGTTCTTGTCATATTAGGTTTGTTTTCAAGATCCATCTAGATTCCGATTCGTGTTTCCTTGCCAGAGTAGGTTTCGGAAAAAAAAAATTCTGGAAACCATGCTCCGTTTAGGCCCAAAATTTTTCGAAAACGCATTTTTCGAAAAATTTTCTGCCTATCCTATTTTTAGGTGTTTCTGAGTGTTTTGAGACAGGTGCCATTATAGAAAGTTTTTTTTTGACCCGTTTCCAGTTTTTGGGTCCGGGCAGTCGAAAAAAAAAATTGGTCGAAAAAATTTCGTGCCCATTCAGTTTGAGCTAGGAAGAGTTTTGAGACACTCGCCATTATAGTGATTTTTCGCAAAAAAAAAGCAGCGCAAAAAAAAAGAGCGCAAAAAAAAGAGCGAAAAAAAAATTCCAGTGTGCTTTTCCCTTGTTTACGTGCCGCGCCGTGATTTTGTTGGTGTTCTAGGCTCGCGTCTCTAGCACAGTCTAGCCTAGGACCATCACAGTACCGTCGTTGAGCGTTTATTCAACTTTGCATCTCTGAATTGATTATTGCTGACCCTTTTTGCTACCATATTATAAGCCTTCCCAGCTCCACATACATCTACGTCGTGCGTTTGACTCTCCCTGGTAATCGCTCTATCCAAGCTTTGAGAGTTTTTGACTACAACGGTTGCCGATCACCGCCTGCTGCTGGGTAAGAACTGGTAAGAATTTGAGATTTGCTTGACGGATTTGTGACACCCACCACCACCTCTTGTTAGTAGTCTGTAGGATCATATTCTTGTGTGTTTCTATTGCTGCTAACCATGCCAGGATCACAAGCCGACGAGACTGACTGGGAGAACATGACGAATAAGGATTTGCATGATAAATTTCAGCAAATGATGAGTGAACAGGTGCAAGACGTGCTAAACAGATTTGAAGAGGCCATGGAGAAGATAGATGGCATGGAGAAGACGTTCGAAACAAAGCTCGATAACAAGTTTAATGAATTGCTCGCGCGTCTTCCACCACCACCACCCGCTGCACCTAACGCACCTCTCCAACAACAACAACGACGACTACCTCCACGTCGCGAAATAGACCTTCGCCGAGCGAGCCGTGTTCCTATTGCGTTTGGCCAAACTGTTGGTGCTGCTGTTGATACTTCTGTGGCTCCTGCTACTGCTGTTGCTGGTACCCAGGAGGATGATGAGTATGTGGGCGATTATGAGGATGAGGTTGATCAAAATCAGATCTACGAGCAGCCACCAGCACCACCACCAGCAGGTCGACCTCAGGTATATATTCGTAATGGTAGGCCTGCACCACCACCTCAGGTACGAGATGATGTCCATATTCCTAAACTGAAATTGAATATTCCACCATTTGAGGGTAGATATGTTCCTGATATATATCTTACTTGGGAGTTAGAAACTGAACAACGATTTACATGTTTACAATATCCTGAGGAGCGACGAGTTGCTGCTGCCGTTTGTGCTTTCACTAGTTTTGCATGTGTATGGTGGTCTGAACATTGTAGATTATATCCTATTCCAACTACTTGGGCTGCTTTGAAAACTGCTATGCGTACGCGTTGGGTTCCACCATATTATCAACGTGAATTGCTTCAAAAATTGCAGCGTTTAAGACAAGGGAAAAATTCTGTAGAAGAATATTATCAGGAATTACAAACTGGCATGATTAGATGTGGTATTGTTGAGGAGAATGAAGCTATGCTTGCACGTTTTCTGGGTGGATTAAATAGAGAGATTCAGACCATTCTAGACTATAAGGAGTATACTAATATCACTCGTTTATTCCATCTTGCTTGTAAAGCTGAACGTGAAGTGCAGGATCGACAAGCATTGGCGCGAACTAACTTTTCTGCAGGCCGACCTTCATCATGGACACTGATAGAGGCAAAGGTGTCCCGTCTTTCGATGAGATGGTGGATTTCGCTTTGGTGGAAGTCGACTTTGACGATCCGACTACGAACGTGCGAGGACGTCGCGCCTTAGCAATCGCTAAACCAACTCTGAGAGGTTATTGACCACGCCGGAGCACGATCAACCTGACCACGAGGGTCTGTTTCCTGCGAGCAACCGAAGAACAAGCAAGAAACTAAGATTGCAATCTGGATATTGCGAATATAAGATGAAAGCTTTATTGATCAAGGTGGGGTTCTGTGACGCCTTTGTCTGGTCGTTGAACACAAACGAAGTACGCGAAGTTGCAGCTATGGCGAACTTTTAATCTAAACAAAACCCAAAGTCTAAACGATGCCCTAAGGGCTGTATATATGGAGGAAGAGGGGGGAATTTCGTGGCCCTTGGTGGAGGGGTCCGAAATCAACCCTATCTCTTGTTTCCCCACACATACGGACTCTAAAAATAGCCTATACTTATGTATTTCGAAATTACATGGGCCTGGTGATAGAGGCGAGGGTGTCCCGATCTTTCGATGAGATGATAACTATCGATTTGGTGGAGACGACTTTGACGATCCGACTACAAACGTGCACGACGTTGCGCCTTAGCAATCGCTAAACCAATCTCCTGAGGTTACTGACGATGCCGGAAGCACGGTCAGCCTGACCACGAAGGTCTATTCCTGCAAGCAATCGAAGAACGAGCAAGAATATGATAAAGCAATCTGAATATTGCAAATATATATGAGGTATTGATAATGGTGGGGATCCGTAAGCGGTCTTGGTCTGGTCGTTGGACACAAACGAAGTACACGAAGTTGCAATGGCTAACTTTTAACTAAACAAATCCCAAAGAAAAAGCTACTAGATGGATCTACTTATATAGGAGCAAGGGGTGGCGGCCAAGGAGGTGGGAGGACGTCCCAAGGCAGCCTAAAACTAAATCTAGGTCGTACAAGGCCAATGGGCCCAAGTGGAGGTGATGTAACACCTTTGGACTTGTAGTTTGACTCGGATTCTGCTGCAGCATCAGATTGTTTCGTCCACAACTCAACGCTCCGGACGAATTTGAAGGTGATTCCAATTGGGTTGGAAAGTGCACGAAATCTAGTTTCCAACAAAAACAGAATCACCCAATTCGGAGTCCGTATGAAAAACTTGTGTGCGTTTTGAGTCAGGTATGTCTGTGCAGTCCGAATCTGAATCCAGAACGTGAGAGACTTGGACTCTATCTTCTCTTGGGCCAAAAGTGACGTGAGAGAACTTTTTGGACAGCAAATAAACATCTCTTTCTTCCTTATCTTCATATGTGGATTGTACAAATGTCCCATACACCTGCAATTAGACAAAACACAAAAGTGTGTGAAGTATTTTTGTTCTGGATAACATAAATAGATTATTGAATAGTTTGCACTAGAAATCACCTGACAAATATGCATATATGCAATATTTTTGGTCATATCCAAGGTAGTCATGTCCTCATCAGGATGTTTGTGCACCTCTCGTGACGGTTGTGGTATTTGCAAAGGTGGTGGCACGTCTCCCGCGATCGACAAAGCCCATGAATTGACTCTGGATCCTGTCATGATTAGTAGAACAAGAAACAAAACCCAAAAATAATGTTCCTATAACTACTAGGATGTGGTGGTAAAACGCTCACAGTAAAGCAAATATCAATGTCTTACAAGTTCTTACCATGCAGCAGGCAGTGATCGGCAACCAGCGGTGTCAAGTAACTCCGAATATTGAGTAAAGCGATTGCCAGGGGAGCGTACGTATACATGGTGTAGAAATATGTGGAGCTGGGTTGGCTATATATGGTAGCAAAAGATTAGCAATAATCAATTCAAAGATGCAATGTTGAATAAACGCTCAACGACGATACTGTGCTGGTCCTAGGCTAGACCGGACTAGAGACGCGAGCCTAGAACACTAATGAGGTCACGGCGTAGCACAACTAGCATCAATGAAGGATACTAAGTAGCTCTTGACAGCAAGATATAAGTGAAGATCACAACGGCAGTGAAGATAATGATGAAAAACAACTGCCAAGCAGGATATACAACAACTCTCTCTCCAACTTTCCTCTTGAGAAGTTTGAGACAATTTTCTGATAAATTCTTTCAAAGAATGCTACTAACTCAAGCTTTTCAATGCAAAAAGAATCACTCAATTCCGAGTTGATATGAGGAGTCAAAGAATTCTAAAACTGGCCTGAAAAATTGGAACAAGTTGTGTTCACGAACTTCGGAGGGCAAGAAGACCTATTTAGAAGCCGATTTTGAGGTGTCAAATATTGAACTAGCTTCTGCAACTATTTAGATGCGGCTCGTCGCTATCTTCAATTTGAGTACTCACGGAGCCAAAACTGACTTCGTATGAGGAAGATACACCTGTTTTACTGAACAGTGCGCAAAACAGATTCCAATCCGAATTCAGGTACGAGATTGATTCTAGATAGATCCAATTGGTCTAAAAACTGCCTAGCCAGAATTTTCCAGACTTAGTTTTTTTTTTGAAATTGGAACTATTTTTCTTCTGCGGATGGCTCGGAAGTTGGGGAGTCCTTCTCTGTCACGACTCGGAGTATCGCGTGATCTAGAAATCGAGAACAATGCAACAATTACTGGACTCGGACTAGGACTGGTGGCGGAGATGAATCTGGTGGAACTCGGACTGGTGGCGGAGATGAATCTGGTGGAACACGGACAGGTGGCGGATATATGTTGCAGGTGAACTCGGATTGGCGTGATGGCGGCGGATATGTGGTGGCGTATATGGATTCGGATTGGCGGTGAATATGTGGTGGTGGTATATGGCAACAACGACGATGATGATGCGGTGGTGATATATGGCAGCGGCGACGTGACAACCTGTGAACAGAACTCGAAACTCTAAAAGACTAGACGCTAAGACCAGCAACTGGACACGACGATGCAACCGCAAATTCAACAAAGCAAATACAGAAAAGATTATGCAAGGCTCAGATTGGTTCGGATGGGATGAACTAACCCTAATTTTTTTTTGGCTTTTTCGTGGACTATAGGTATGAAGAACAGACTCGATCTAAACTACGAAAAACTGTAAAATCTCACCGAGCAACCTGGAAATCTGATACCACTTGATACAGGCAAAGGTGTCCCGTCTTTCGATGAGATGATGGATATCGCTTTGGTGGCAGTCGACTTTGATGATCCGACTACGAACGTGCGAGGACGTCGCGCCTTAGCAATCGCTAAACCAACTCCGAGAGGTTATTGACCACGCCGGAGCACGATCAACCTGACCACGAGGGTCTGTTTCCTGCGAGCAAACGAAGAACAAGCAAGAAACTGAGATTGCAATCTGGATATTGCGAATATAAGATGAAAGCTTTATTGATCAAGGTGGGGTTCTGTGACGCCTTTGTCTGGTCGTTGAACACAAACGAAGTACGCGAAGTTGCAGCTATGGCGAACTTTTAATTTAAACAAAACCCAAAGTCTAAACGATGCCCTAAGGGTTGTATATATGGAGGAAGAGGGGGGAATTTCGTGGCCCTTGGTGGAGGGGTCCGAAATCAACCCTATCTCTTGTTTCCCCACACATACGGACTCTAAAAATAGCCTATACTTATGTATTTCGAAATTACATGGGCCTGGCCCAATAAAAAGGTGACGCAGCACCTATAATAGCCTCGGGACGAAATTTATGAAGTGGCATCTTGTATATTTCGTCCAAGGCTTCATGCACCCATTATGGTGGCTTCAAAGTCCTGAAATCATCACTTGTAACTCCGTTCTTGTTCCCCTTGCGCATGCCATCATCTCCATGCTTGTTCTTGCTCCAATGTTCATCCTTCTCCAAGCTAGGCCCTTCATTTGTAAGCAAAACAAATGTATCCAATTTAGGCAGCATTATATTCTCATGAACATTAGAATCATTACCAAGAAACGAAAGTACCTGGTAATTTAGTTGGCGTGCACGAGCTCTAGTAATTGGTCCAGTATGTATAGCAGCAGGGGCTGTGGGTGTAACAATTGTATTGATGTCCTCATCATCCTCCCCTTCTTGAAATGAAGTCGTCCTCGACGGAAGTTCATCTTCCTCACCCAAATAAGGCTTCAAATCTGCAATGTTAAAAGTGGGACTAACCCCAAAATCTGCAGGCAGCTCAAGTTTATATGCATTATCATTTATTTTCTCTAACACCTTAAAGGAACCATCAGCACGTGGCATTAGCTTTGATTTGCGCAAATCAGGAAATCTATCCTTACGCAAATGTAACCAAACAAGATCTCCAGGTGCAAACACAACATGTTTTCTACCCTTATCTCCAGCAAGTTTATATTTAGCATTCATACGCTCAATGTTTTCCTTAGTTAACTCATGCATTTTTAAAATCAATTCAGCACGTTGTTTAGCATCAAAATTAACCTTCTCCGAAGATGGAAGAGGCAACAAATCAATAGGTGCACGAGGTAGGAAACCATACACAACTTCAAAAGGCACATCTTAGTAGTAGAATGCAATGAACGATTATAAGCAAATTCAATATGAGGCAAGCATTCCTCCCACATTTTCTTATTATTCTTCAAAACAGCCCTAAGCATAGTAGACAATGTTCTATTGACTACTTCAGTTTGTCCATCAGTTTGGGGGTGACAAGTAGTACTAAAAAGCAGTTTAGTCCCCAACTTAGCCCATAAACATCTCCAAAAGTGGCTAAGAAATTTAGTATCACGATCTGAAACAATAGTATTTGGCACACCATGCAAGCGAATAATTTCACGAAAGAACAAATCAGCAACATTAACAGCATCATCGCTTTTATGACATGGTATAAAGTGTACCATTTTCGAGAATCTATCCACGACAACAAATATGCTATCCCTCCCCTTCTTTGTTCGAGGTAAACCTAAAACAAAGTCCATAGATATATCCTGATGAGGACATCAATACAATTGTTACACCCACAGCCCCTGCTGCTATACATACTGGACCAATTACTAGAGCTCGTGCACGCCAACTAAATTACCAGGTACTTTCGTTTCTTGGTAATGATTCTAATGTTCATGAGAATATGATGCTGCCTAAATTGGATACATTTGTTTTGCTTACAAATGAAGGGCCTAGCTTGGAGAAGGATGAACATTGGAGCAAGAACAAGCATGGAGATGATGGCATGCGCAAGGGGAACAAGAACGGAGTTACAAGTGATGATTTCAGGACTTTGAAGCCACCATAATGGGTGCATGAAGCCTTGGACGAAATATACAAGATGCCACTTCATAAATTTTGTCCCGAGGCTATTTTAGGTGCTGCGTCACCTTATTATTGGGCCAGGCCCATGTAATTTCGAAATACATAAGTATAGGCTATTTTTAGAGTCCGTATGTGTGGGGAAACAAGAGATAGGGTTGATTTCGGACCCCTCCACCAAGGGCCACGAAATTCCCCCCTCTTCCTCCATATATACAGCCCTTAGGGCATCGTTTAGACTTTGGGGATTTTGTTTAGATTAAAAGTTCGCCATAGCTGCAACTTCGCGTACTTCGTTTGTGTTCAACGACCAGACAAAGGCGTCACAGAACCCCACCTTGATCAATAAAGCTTTCATCTTATATTCGCAATATCCAGATTGCAATCTCAGTTTCTTGCTTGTTCTTCGTTTGCTCACAGGAAACAAACCCTCGTGGTCAGGTTGATCGTGCTCCGGCATGGTCAATAACCTCTCGGAGTTGGTTTAGCGATTGCTAAGGCGCGACGTCCTCGCACGTTCGTAGTCGGATCGTCAAAGTCGACTACCACCAAAGCGATATCCATCATCTCATCGAAAGACGGGACACCTTTGCCTCTATCAAGTGGTATCAGATTTCTAGGTTGCTCGGTGAGATTTTACAGTTTTTCGTAGTTTAGATCGAGTCTGTTCTTCATACCTATAGTCCACGAAAAAGTCACAAAAAAAATTAGGGTTAGTTCATCATATCCGAACAATTCTGAGCCTTTGCATAATCTTTTTAGGGTTTTGCTTTGTTGAATTTGCGGTTGCATCGTCGTGTCTAGTTGCTGGTCTTAGAGTCTAGTCTTTTAGAGTTTCGAGTTCTGGTCATAAGTTGTCACGCCGCCGCCGCACCATCATCATCACCCCTGCCATCTACCACCACCGCTTATCCGCCACCGCTTCGAATCCGTATCCATATACCACCACAGCTGTCATATACCACCACCGCTGCCATCTACCACCATATATCCACCACCAATCCGAGTTCTTGTCATATTAGGTTTGTTTTCGAAATCCATCTAGATTCCGATTCGTGTTTCCTTGCCGGAGTAGGTTTCGAAAAAAAAAGAGTCCGGAAACCACCCTCCGTTTAGGCCCAAAATTTTTCGAAAACGCATTTTTCGAAAAAATTTCTGGATATCCTATTTTTAGGTGTTTCTGAGTGTTTTGAGACAGGTGCCATTATAGGAAGTTTTTTTTTGACCCATTTCCAGTTTTTGGGTCCGGGCAGTCGGAAAAAAAAATTGGTCGAAAAAATTTCGTGCCCATCCTGTCAGTTTGAGCTAGGAAGAGTTTTGAGACACTCGCCATTATAGTGATTTTTCGCAAAAAAAAAGCAGCGCAAAAAAAAAGAGCGCAAAAAAAAGAGCGAAAAAAAATTCCATAGTGTGCTTTTCCCTTGTTTACGTGCTGCGCCGTGATTTTGTTGGTGTTCTAGGCTCGCGTCTCTAGCATAGTCTAGCCTAGGACCAGCACAGTACCGTCGTTGAGCGTTTATTCAACTTTGCATCTCTGAATTGATTATTGCTGACCCTTTTTGCTACCATATTATAAGCCTTCCCAGCTCCACATACATCTACGTCGTGCGTTTGACTCTCCCTGGTAATCGCTCTATCCAAGCTTTGAGAGTTTTTGACTACAACGGTTGCCGATCACCGCCTGCTGCTGGGTAAGAACTGGTAAGAATTTGAGATTTGCTTGACGGATTTGTGACACCCACCACCACCTCTTGTTAGTAGTCTGTAGGATCATATTCTTGTGTGTTTCTATTGCTTCTAACCATGCCAGGATCACAAGCCGACGAGACTGACTGGGAGAACATGACGAATAAGGATTTGCATGATAAATTTCAGCAAATGATGAGTGGACAGGTGCAAGACGTGCTAAACAGATTTGAAGAGGCCATGGAGAAGATAGATGGCATGGAGAAGACGTTCGAAACAAAGCTCGATAACAAGTTTAATGAATTGCTCGCGCGTCTTCCACCACCACCACCCGCTGCACCTAACGCACCTCTCCAACAACAACAACAACGACTACCTCCACATCGCGAAATAGACCTCCGCCGAGCGAGCCGTGTTCCTCTTGCGTTTGGCCAAACTGTTGGTGCTGCTGTTGATACTTCTGTGGCTCCTGCTGCTGATGCGGAGGAGGATGATTATGTGGGAGATTACGAGGATGAGGTTGCTCAAAATCAGAACTACGTGCAACCACCAGCACCACCACCAGCAGGTCGACCTCAGGTATATATTCGTAATGGTAGGCCTGCACCACCACCTCAGGTACAAGATGATGTCCATATTCCTAAACTGAAATTGAATATTCCACCATTTGAGGGTAGATATGTTCCTGATATATATCTTACTTGGGAGTTAGAAACTGAACAACGTTTTACATGTTTACAATATCCCGAGGAGAGACGGGTTGCTGCTGCTGTTTGTGCTTTCACTAGTTTTGCATGTGTCTGGTGGTCTGAACATTGTAGATTATATCCTATTCCAACTAATTGGGCTGCTTTGAAAACTGCTATGCGTACGCGTTGGGTTCCACCATATTATCAACGTGAATTGCTTCAAAAATTGCAGCGTTTAAGACAAGGAAAAAATTCTGTAGAAGAATATTATCAGGAATTACAAACTGGCATGATTCGATGTGGTATTGTTGAGGAGAATGAAGCTATGCTTGCACGTTTTCTAGGTGGATTAAATAGAGAGATTCAGACTATTCTAGACTATAAGGAGTATACTAATATCACTCGTTTATTCCATCTTGCTTGTAAAGCTGAACGTGAAGTGCAGGATCGACAAGCTTTGGCGCGAACTAACTTTTCTGCAGGCCGACCTTCATCATGGACACTGCGTGCATCTTCTACTTCAACTGCACCAGCACCTCAATCAGGTGCCTCCTACAGCCGTGATACAAGAAAACAGGAACAACCACCATTATCTGCCAAGAGCGCACCTGCCGGGCCTGCACAGAGTTCTTCTTCTTCCAGGGCATCAACAGGGCACACAAGTGATATTAGTATACTCCTTATGCGAGAGAATGCAAATCTCCGCGTGTGATGATTGCTACCGAGGGTGGTGGATATGAGTCCGCTAGTGACTATGATGAGGAGACATTGGCTCTTATTACACGTGAAGAACATGGTGGAGATGATTCTGATCATGAGACGCAATACATGGCTCCTGAAGACGCTGATAGGTATGAATGTTTAGTTGCTCAACGTGTTTTGAGTGTGCAGGTCACACAAGCTGAGCAAAATCAGAGGCACAATTTGTTCCATACCAAGGGAGTTGTGAAGGAACGTTCTGTGCGCGTCATAATAGACGGAGGGAGCTGCAACAACTTGGCTAGCATGGAGATGGTGGAGAAGCTTTCTCTCACCACAAGACCACATCCACATCCTTACTACATCCAATGGTTCAACAACAGCGGCAAGGTTAAGGTAACACGCACTGTTCGTGTGCATTTTAGTATTTCTACATATGCTGATTATGTTGATTGTGATGTGGTACCTATGCAAGCATGTTCCTTATTACTTGGTAGACCATGGCAATTTGATAAAAATTCTGTACACCATGGTAGAAACAATCACTATACTCTTGTTCATAAGGATAAAAATATTACTTTGCTTCCTATGACTCCTGATTCCATTTTGAAAGATGATATTAATAGAGCTAATAAAGCAAAACAGGAGAAGAATAAGAGTGAAAATCAGATTGTGGCAAAAGAATTTGAGCAACAAATGAAGCCTAATAATAAACCATCTAGTGTTGCTTCTGAAATTAAATTGAAAAGTGCATGTTTATTTGCCACCAAATCTGATATTGATGAGCTAGATTTCAGCAAATCTGTTTGCTATGCTTTTGTGTGCAAAGAGGCATTATTTTCATTCAAGGACGTGCCTTCCTCTTTGCCTCCTGCTGTCACTAACATTTTGCAGGAGTTCGCTGATGTCTTTCCACAAGACGTGCCACCGGGATTACCGCCTATTCGAGGGATTGAGCATCAGATTGACTTAATTCCCGGTGCTTCACTGCCAAACCGTGCACCATACCATACCAATCCAGAGGAGACGAAGGAGATTATGCGTCAAGTACAAGAGCTTCTCGACAAAGGTTATATACGCGAATCCCTTAGTCCTTGTGCTGTTCCTATTATTCTAGTGCCGAAAAAGGATGGTACATCACGTATGTGTGTTGATTGTAGAGGCATTAATAATATTACTATTCGTTATCTTCATCCTATTCCTAGGCTCGATGATATGCTTGATGAATTGAGTGGCTCTACAATATTCTCCAAAGTTGATTTGCGTAGTGGATACCATCAAATTCGTATGAAATTGGGAGATGAATGGAAAACAGCATTTAAAACTAAGTTTGGATTATATGAGTGGTTAGTCATGCCTTTTGGGTTAACTAATGCACCTAGTACTTTCATGAGATTAATGAACGAAGTTTTACGTGCTTTCATTGGACGATTTGTGGTAGTTTACTTTGATGACATATTGATTTATAGCAGATCTTTGGAAGAACATTTGGAACATTTACGTGCTGTTTTTATTGCTCTACGTGATGCACGTTTGTTTGGTAACCTTGGGAAGTGCACCTTTTGCACCGACCGAGTATCTTTTCTTGGCTATGTTGTTACTCCACAGGGAATTGAAGTTGATAAAGCCAAGATTGAAGCTATTGAGAGTTGGCCGCAGCCCAAAACGGTCACACAAGTGAGGAGTTTTCTTGGCCTCGCTGGATTCTATAGGCGTTTTGTGAGAGATTTTAGCACCATTGCTGCACCTCTCAATGAGCTTACAAAGAAAGATGTGCCTTTTCTTTGGGGTACCACACAGGAAGAAGCCTTCATGGTATTGAAAGATAAGTTGACACATGCTCCTTTACTCCAACTTCCTGATTTTAATAAGACTTTTGAGCTTGAATGTGATGCTAGTGGAATTGGATTAGGAGGTGTGTTATTACAAGATGGCAAACCTGTTGCATACTTTTCTGAAAAATCGAGTGGGCCTAGTCTGAATTATTCTACTTATGATAAAGAATTATATGCTCTTGTTCGGACTTTAGAAACATGGCAACATTATTTATGGCCCAAAGAATTTGTTATACATTCCGATCATGAATCTTTGAAACATATTAAAAGTCAAGCTAAACTGAATCGTAGACATGCTAAATGGGTTGAATTCATTGAGACTTTCCCTTATGTCATTAAACACAAGAAGGGAAAAGAAAATGTTATTGCTGATGCATTGTCTCGTCGCTATACTATGCTTTCACAACTTGACTTCAAAATATTTGGTTTGGAGACCATCAAAGATCAATATGTTCATGATGCTGATTTTAAAGATGTAATGCAGAATTGTAAAGAAGGAAGAATGTGGAACAAGTTTGTTGTTAACGATGGATTTGTGTTTCGTGCTAACAAGCTATGCATTCCAGCTAGCTTCGTTCGTCTTTTGTTGTTGCAGGAGGCGCATGGAGGAGGATTAATGGGACACTTTGGCGTGAAGAAGACGGAGGACGTACTTGCTACACATTTCTTTTGGCCAAAGATGAGACGGGATGTTGAGCGTTTTATTGCTCGCTGCACTACATGTCAAAAAGCTAAGTCACGACTCAATCCTCATGGTTTATATATGCCTTTGCCTGTACCTAGTGTTCCTTGGGAGGATATATCTATGGACTTTGTTTTAGGTTTACCTCGAACAAAGAAGGGGAGGGATAGCATATTTGTTGTCGTGGATAGATTCTCGAAAATGGCACACTTTATACCATGTCATAAAAGCGATGATGCTGTTAATGTTGCTGATTTGTCCTTTCGTGAAATTATTCGCTTGCATGGTGTGCCAAATACTATTGTTTCAGATCGTGATACTAAATTTCTTAGCCACTTTTGGAGATGTTTATGGGCTAAGTTGGGGACTAAACTGCTTTTTAGTACTACTTGTCACCCCCGAATTGATGGACAAACTAAAGTAGTCAATAGAACGTTGTCTACTATGCTTAGGGCTGTTTTGAAGAATAATAAGAAAATGTGGGAGGAATGCTTGCCTCATATTGAATTTGCTTATAATCGTTCATTGCATTCTACTACTAAGATGTGCCCTTTTGAAGTTGTGTATGGTTTCCTACCTCGTGCACCTATTGATTTGTTGCCTCTTCCATCTTCGGAGAAGGTTAATATTGATGCTAAACAACGTGCTGAATTGATTTTAAAAATGCATGAGTTAACTAAGGAAAACATTGAGCGTATGAATGCTAAATATAAACTTGCTGGAGATAAGGGTAGAAAACATGTTGTGTTTGCACCTGGAGATCTTGTTTGGTTACATTTGCGTAAGGATAGATTTCCTGATTTGCGCAAATCAAAGTTAATGCCACGTGCTGATGGTCCCTTTAAGGTGTTAGAGAAAATAAATGATAATGCATATAAACTTGAGCTGCCTGCAGATTTTGGGGTTAGTCCCACTTTTAACATTGCAGATTTGAAGCCTTATTTGGGTGAGGAAGATGAACTTCCATCGAGGACGACTTCATTTCAAGAAGGGGAGGATGATGAGGACATCAATACAATTGTTACACCCAGAGCCCCTGCTGCTATACATACTGGACCAATTACTAGAGCTCGTGCACGCCAACTAAATTACCAGGTACTTTCTTTTCTTGCTAATGATTCTAATGTTCATGAGAATATGATGCTGCCTAAATTGGATACATTTGTTTTGCTTACAAATGAAGGGCCTAGCTTGGAGAAGGATGAACATTGGAGCAAGAACAAGCATGGAGATGATGGCATGCGCAAGGGGAACAAGAACGGAGTTACAAGTGATGATTTCAGGACTTTGAAGCCACCATAATGGGTGCATGAAGCCTTGGACGAAATATACAAGATGCCACTTCATAAATTTCGTCCCGGGGCTATTTTAGGTGCTGCGTCACCTTATTATTGGGCCAGGCCCATGTAATTTCGAAATACATAAGTATAGGCTATTTTTAGAGTCCGTATGTGTGGGGAAACAAGAGATAGGGTTGATTTCGGACCCCTCCACCAAGGGCCACGAAATTCCCCCCTCTTCCTCCATATATACAGCCCTTAGGGCATCGTTTAGACTTTGGGTTTTGTTTAGATTAAAAGTTCGCCATAGCTGCAACTTCGCGTACTTCGTTTGTGTTCAACGACCAGACAAAGGCGTCACAGAACCCCACCTTGATCAATAAAGCTTTCATCTTATATTCGCAATACCCAGATTGCAATCTCAGTTTCTTGCTTGTTCTTCGTTTGCTCGCAGGAAACAGACCCTCGTGGTCAGGTTGATCGTGCTCCGGCGTGGTCAATAACCTCTCGGAGTTGGTTTAGCGATTGCTAAGGCGCGACTTCCTCGCACGTTCGTAGTCAGATCGTCAAAGTCGACTGCCACCAAAGCGATATCCATCATCTCATCGAAAGACGGGACACCTTTGCCTCTATCAGAACACTCTTCGACGAGCCGCGCGTCAAGACCGTCACGCATCTCGCAACCCGCTACACGTCAAGCATTCACAAGAGCAAGCCGATGAGCAAGTCCCTTGTCCTCAATCAAACCAAGTCGCGTTTGCTCAAGCTCAAGAACGACAACGTCTTTGTCGCCAAGAAGAAGAAGAACGAGCGCGTCTACACCAAGGGCAACAAGACGCCGAGGCTCAACGTCTTCAACAACAACAACGAGAAGCACAAGCTCTTGAGGCGGAACGTGCCCTTCAAGAATCAAGTCGAGCCATCGCCAACCGCAATCGCGAACGGCGCAATCAAGAGGAATCCCTTAGAGAAGAAATCCAAGAGAGGAACTACCATACGCGTGTCCAATGTCAAGTTCCATAAGCTCCTTCACAAGCTCGTCAAGATCCACCTCAACCTCAAGTTCAACAAGAGCAAGTTGATAATGGACTTCCTCCACGCCAAGAGCAACATCAGGATGATTACCCTCCACGTCAAGGGCATCATCATCACCATCGCTAACAACACAATGAACAGCAACGCTATGGCAATCTCAAATTCACAATGCCAAAGTTCAACGGAAGCAATGATCCGGAAGAGTACCTCTCATGGGCATTGAAGGTCGACAAAATCTTTCGTTTGCACAACTATGAGGAAGAGAAGAAGATCGCTATGGCATCACTTGAGTTCCAAGACTATGTGCTCATATGGTGGGAACAAGTCCTTGAGCGCCGACAAGCAAGAGGTGAACCTCCGATCATCACTTGGGCTCAAATGAAGGATGTCATGCGAGCACAATTTGTGCCCACCTACTACAACCATGATCTCTTCAAGAAGCTACAACTCCTCAAGCAAGGAACAAAGAGTGTTGAAGAATACTACAAGGAAATGGAGATTGCCATGATTCGAGCCAATGTCACGGAGGATGATGAGCAAACAATGGCACGATTCTTGAATGGACTCAATCATCCCATCAAGAAGATCGCCGACTTCCAACCCTACTCCAACCTCATTGATCTCGTGCATCAAGCTACAAAGGCGGAACGTCAAGTGCAAGATGACTTCAAATACGCCAAGTACTCATCCAAGACCTACGGCTTCTCCAATAACCAAGCTTCAATAACTAATCCAACTTCGACATCAACCAAGCCTTCTCCAAGCAACGACGACAAGTCAAGTTACAAGAAAACTTCGGCAAGTTCAAGTCGTCTTCCTCCGACTACAAGCAACTTCAAGCTGCATGCTTCTTCATCTACTCCGACCGATGAGACCGTCAAGACAACCTCCTTCAAGTGTTTCACTTGTGGCGGCCGAGGCCACAAGTCCTTTGAATGCACAAACAAGCGCACCATGATCCTCAACGACGATGGCACATATGACTCCATGAGTGATGAGGAGATGGAAGCTCTTGAGCAAGTGGCCATGCACCGGCGCGTGAACGAGGATGAAGATGATCAAGTCTTTTGTGATGAAGATATGAGCCCCGCTCTTGTTGTCTCCAAGGTATTAACTCTTCAACATCAACAAAAAGAAGACCAAAGATGCCACATCTTCCACACTAAGGCCGGCATCAATGGACGATCCGTCAAGGTCATCATCGATGGAGGTAGTTGGCACAACCTGGCAAGTGAAGAACTATCCTCCAAGCTTCAATTGGTCAAGAAAAAGCACCCGCACCCCTACAAGGTTCAATGGCTAAGTGACTCCGGCACTATACGAGTTGAGCATACGGTCCAAGTATCCTTCAAAATTGGTGCATATGAGGACACTTTGGAGTGTGATGTGGTCCCAATGACCGTTTGCCACCTGCTTCTTGGTCGACCATGGCAATTCGACCGTGGTGTCTTCCACAACGGGCGCACCAACCACTATAGCTTCAAGATGAAAGGAAAGGAATATGTGCTACGACCTATGTCCCCTAGTCAAGTGATAGCCGACAAGCAAGCCAACCACCATAGAGAGAAGAGTCAAAAAGACATCCCCCAAAACGTGAGTGAGAGCCACAAGCCAAACTTGCGTGCCTCTTCGCCTAGAGAGAAAAACCTCATACTATTTGCCACAAAAAGTGAGATGAGAGAAGTGTGTGAGAACCCATCGAGTGTGAGGCACTTTGTCCTTGTGTGCAAGGATGGAGAACCAAAAACTAACACCCTTAACGAGCTACCTTTAGTGTTTCAATCTCTTTTGCAAGAATTTCAAGATGTTTTCCCCGACGAGCTACCTCTGGGTCTCCCTCCTCTACGAGGCATTGAGCATCGAATCGACCTCATCCCCGGAGCGCCACTTCCAAACAAAGCTCCATACCGTGTCAATCCCGAAGAAACCAAGGAGATTCAACGGCAAGTACAACAACTAATCGACAACGGTCATGTACGTGAAAGCTTAAGCCCTTGTGCCATTCCGGTTACACTTGTGCCAAAACCCGATGGAAGTTTCCGCTTGTGTTCCGATTGTAGACCTATATATGCTATCACCGTTCGCTATAGGCATCCCATTCCTCGGTAAGATGATATGCTTGATGAACTTAGTGGAGCCAACTTTTTCCCCAAAATTGATCTTAAAAGTGGCTATTATCAAATCCGCATTCAAGAGGGTGATGAATGGAAAACTGCTTTCAAAACCAAATTTGGCTTATATGAGTGGTTAGTTATGCCTATAGGTTTATCGGAGGCTCCCGGTACTTTTGTGCGTCTCATGCATCATGTACTTCGACCTTATATTGGAGTCTTTGTTGTGGTTTACTTCGATGATATTCTTGTGTTTAGCAAAACCATGAAAGAGCATCTCAATCATGTTAGGGCTGTTTTACAAACCCTTCGCGAGGAAAGTCTTTATGCAAACATGAAAAAGTGCATATTTGGTGTTGACAAAGTGGTTTTCTTGGGTTTCGTTGTATCTTCCAAGGGTGTCCATGTTGATCAAACTAAAATTTGAAGCAATTAAAACTTGGCCCCAACCCACCAATTTGCAACAAGTGCGTAGTTTTCTTGGTCTTGCGGGTTTTTATCGTCGCTTTGTGAAATTTTTTAGCACTATCGCAGCTCCTTTGCATGCCTTGAGTAAGAAGAATGCTCCTTTTGTTTGGGGATCTTTGCAATCCACCGATTTTGATGACTCAAGTCTTTGCTTACTCATGCTCTGATTCTTGCTTTGCCCAACTTTGACAAAAAATTTGAAGTTCATTGCGATGCAAGTGGTACCCGAATTGGCTGAGTTTTGATGCAAGAAAAACGAGCAATTGCATATTTTAGTGAAAAACTCTCCGCTGCTCAACTTAACTACCCCATATATGATAAAGAATTGTATGCTCTAGTGCGTGTACTACATGTTTGGGAACATTATCTTAGACCTCATGAGTTTGTCATCCATACCGATCATGAAACGCTTAAGTACTTAAAAGGTCAAACTAAATTGAACAAGTGTCATGCCAAATGGAGTGAATTTATTGAATCTTTTCCCTATGTGATCAAGTACATTAAGGGTAAGGAAAATGTAGTTGCCGATGCACTTTCCCGCATATGCACGCTTGTCACTAAACTTGAGTTGAATGTTATAGGTTTTGAGCACATCAAAGACTTGTATGCTAATGATCCATCTTTTGCTATTCCTTATGCTAAGTGTTTGACGCATACTTCTTGGGAACAATATTACATCAAGGATGGTTATCTTATGAGAGCTAACAAACTATGCATTCCCGAGTCTTCCCTTCGTTTGCTACTTTTGCAAGAGGCTCATGGAGGCGGACTCATGGGACACTTTAGACGAGATAAGACATTCGCCACGCTCTCAAAGAACTACTTTTGGCCCAAGATGTTTCGATACGTCTCACGCTTCACCACCCGATGCTCTACATGTCGCAAAGCTAAGTCTAAAGCTCAATCCCATGGTCTTTACATGCCTCTTCCTATTCCTTATCAACCTTGGGAAGACATTAGCATGGATTTTGTACTTGGTTTACCTAGAACTCAAAATGGCAAGGATTCTGTGTTTGTTGTTGTGGACCGATTTTCTAAGATGGCACATTTCATCCCTTGCAACAAGATAGACGATGCTTCACACGTTGCAAATCTCTTTTGTAGGGACATCTTGCGTCTCCATGGAGTACCAAAGACAATCGTCTCCGACCGCGACGTCAAGTTCTTGAGTTACTTTTGGAAGACTCTATGCGCTAAGCTCGGAATCAAGCTATTGTTCTCATCCGCATACCATCCTCAAACCGACGGCCAAACGGAGGTGACGAACCGTACACTCTCCACTCTACTTCGCGTGTTGATCAAGAAGAACATCAAGGAGTGGGAGGAGTGTCTACCCATCACCGAGTACGCCTACAACCGTGCAAGACATTCGACGACCGGCAAGTCTCCGTTCGAGGTCATCTACGGCTTCAACCCGTTGTCCTCATTGGACATTCTACCTCTTCCTCTACAAGAGCGCACCAACCTCAACGCAAAGTACCCGTGCAAGCTACATCAAGAAGATGCATGAAGATACAAGACACACCATCGAGCGCCATGTACAACGACTCACGACCAAGCTCAACGTCAACAAGCATCCTAATATATTCAACATTTGAGACCTCGTGTGGGTACACCTTCGCAAGGACCGCTTCCCCAACGAACGCAAGTCCAAGCTTCTCCCACGAGCTGACGGACCCTTCAAGGTGCTAGCACGCTACAACAACAACGCTTACAAGATCGATCTCCCACGCGACAAGTACAACGTGAGCGACATCTTCAACGTCTTCGATCTCTCCGCGTACCATGATGATGAGGATTTCGATCCGAGGTCGGATCTTTCACAAGGGGGGGGGGAGATGATGTGGAGCATCCTTCGGTCATCCCCATGGACCTTCCGCCGCCTCACCAGGCACCAAGAGGACCCATGACTAGAGCACGAGCTCGAACTCTCGAGACCGAGGTGACTTCTCTCCTTAGTGATATCACATATGATCCACTCGAGACATGGCTACTACCTAAGTCCGATATACTATGCATGATTAGGTGTCAAGAGGAACCTCCGGAGGATGCACGTGAAGACGGACAAGCCGCCAACTCCAGGGATGAAGAGAACCAACTGAAATGGGCAAGTTCACCTTCCAGGCCTCGGACATCCGGCCAAGGCCCCGGACATCCGGCCCCTGGAGCGTCTCCATCAGCAACAGCCAAGCTGGCCAAGTCTACAGGGCCCGGACATCCGACGTCCGGCCCGGAAATCCGGCCAAAGTCCCGGAAATACGGCGCCACGCGCCGGAAACTACAAAAGCTGTCGCCTCCAGCCCGGACATTCGGCCCCTCCTGAAGGCCCGGACATCCGGCCCGACGCCCGGACATCCGGCCCCGCCTGTCTGCGCACAGTAAAGGGTCGAAGCCCATGTACCTCTTCGCCCCCCTAGACTATATATACTCCTTCCCCTTCCTCTTTCTAGGGTTAGCATTGGATTAGCTCATATTTGTGTGAGAGCCTTGCTCATCCACTTGGATACTTCTCCTCGGAGTTCACGACCTCTTCGGAGAAGATCCCCCAAGCGGATTCAAGACCCCTTTCTAGGGAAGATCATCAAGACCTCCGTACGGAGAAGAACGGTTCCTTTGTATCCTCTACCTTTGTTGACTTTGGATCTCGTGTATCTCTTTGTGTTCGGTGATCTAGCACTCGTGTGATTGATTCTATGTCGGTTTCGTGATCTCTCTCGTTCTCGCCGTGTTTTTCCCCTCGAGTTCTTCCGCGTGTTCTCCGTGATTCCCCGTAGGATCCGCTCCAAACTTGAAAGATCGGCCCCTAGGATTCCGCCCTACATCAGGATGCCTATAGCGAACGGTAATAGCATTTATGGGTCTACAATCGGAACACAAGCGATGGCTACCATCTTGCTTGGGCACAAGTATAACGGGAATAGCACAAGGGCTTAAGCTTTCACATACATGACCGTTGTCGATGAGTTGTTGTACTTGCCGTTGAATCTCCTTTGTCTCGTCGGGGTTGATGCGGTAGGGAGCCTTGTTTGGAAGAGGAGCGCCGGGGATGAGGTCGATTCGATGCTCAATGCCTCGAAGAGGAGGGAGACCCGGAGGTAGCTCATCAGGGAAAACATCTTGAAATTCCTGCAGAAGAGATTGAAACACCAAAGGTAGCTCGTGAGCGGTGTTAGTTTTTGGTTCTCCATCCTTGCACACAAGGACAAAGTGCATCACACTCGATGGGTTCTCACACACTTCTCTCATCTCACTTTTTGTGGCAAATAGTATGAGGTTTTTCTCTCTAGGCGAAGAGGCGCTCAAGTTTGGCTTGTGGCTCTCACTCACTTTTGGGTGGCTCACTTTCTCACTCTTCTCTCCATTATGGTTGTCTTGCTTGTCGGCTATCACTTGACTAGGAGATATAGGTCGTAGAACATACTCCTTCCCTTTCATCTTGAAGCTGATGAGGACATGACTACCTTGGATACGACCAAAAATATTGCATACATGCATATTTGTCAGGTGATTTCTAGTGCAAACTATTCAATAATCTATTTATGTTATCCAGAACAAAAATACTTCACACACTTTTGTGTTTTGTCTAATTGCAGGTGTATGGGACATTTGTACAATTCACATATGAAGATAAGGGAGAAAGAGATGTTTACTTGCTGTTCAAAAAGTTCTCTCACGTTACTTTTGGGCCAAGAGAAGATAGAGTCCAAGTCTCTCACGTTCTGGATTCAGATTCGGGCTGCACAGACATACCTGACTAAAAACGCCAACAACTTTTTCATACGTACTTCGAATTGGGTGATTCTTTTTTTGTTGGAATCTAGATTTTGTGCTCTTTCCATCCCAATTGGAATCATATTCAAATTCGTCCGGAGTGTTGAGATATCGACGAAACAATCAGACGCTGCAACAGAATCCGAGTCAAACAACAAGTCCAAGGGTGTTGCATCACCTCCACTTGGGCCTATGAGCCTTGTACGACCTAGGGTTGATTTTAGGATGCCTTGGGACATTCTCCCACCTCCTTGGCCGCCACCCCTTCCTCCTATATAAGTAGATCCATCTAGTAGCTTTTTCCTTGGGATTTGTTTACTTAAAAGTTAGCCATTGCAACTTCGTGTACTTTGTTTGTGTCCAACGACCAGACCAAGACCGCTTTTGGATCCCCACTTTTATCAACACTTCATATATATTCGCAATATTCAGATTGCTTTTTCATATTCTTGCTTGTTCTTCGATTGGTTGCAGGAATAGACCTTCGTGGTCAGGCTGATCGTGCTTCCGGCATCGTCAGTAACCTCAGGAGATTGGTTTAGCGATTGGTAAGGCGCAACGTCGTGCATGTTTGTAGTCGGATCGTCAAAGTCGACTCCACCAAATCGATAGTTATCATCTCATCAAAGATCGGGACACCCCGCCTCTATCAGAAGCTATAGTGATTGGTGCGCCCATTGTGGATGACACCACGGTCGAATTGCCATGGTCGACCAAGAAGGAGGTGGCAAACGGTCATTGGGACCACATCACACTCCAAAGTGTCCTTATATGCACCAATTTTGAAGGAGACTTGGACCGTATGCTCAATTCGTATAGTGCCGGAGTCACTTAGCCATTGTGATATGGGGCTAACCCGGTGTATGTCGATCTTTCACGTTTGGAGTGGGATCCCTCGAAGAACACTATGAACACGGGGAAGAACGGAGAGAAATCACAAGGGGAAACACTCAAGAACAAGTCTAATTACACATCCACTAGACAATCAAACACACAAGATCCACAAGGTACATGAACAACGAAAGGAAAGATACAAGGTAAAGTTCATCCCAAATCCAAAGGAGATGGGGGCTTGAATCCAAGAAGGATCTTCCCATGAAGGGAGGCTTGAATCCCTCGGGATCTTCTCACATGGAGGTCTTGAACTCCATGGGAGTGGTCTCTCTATCTCAAGAGTAGAGGTAGGAGCAAAGCTCACCTAAGAATGAGCTATCATATTTGCTAACCCTAACTAGGAGGAGGGGGAGGAGTACATATAGTCTTAGCCATGAAGGGGTAAGTGGGGAAGGGATACATGGGCCGTTGGCCCGACTCTGCGCGCAGGCAGGTGCCGGATGTCCGGGCTGGGGGTCGGATGTCCGGGCGTTCGCGGGAGGCCGGATGTCCGGGGCATGGGCCGGATGTCCGGGCTGGTGAGGTCGGCCTCAGTGCTCTCTGGATAGGGGCGCCGAATTTCCGTAGGACAGCGCCGGATGCCCGGTGGTTGCCGAGACGCCGGATGTCCGGGCACACGGGCCGGATGCCCGGCCGCTGATGCTTTCGCCTTCTGTTGGTGCAGTTCGTGGGCGACTGCACATGCGCTGGATGTCCGGCCTCTGGCCCGGATGTCTGGCCGTTGTAGCTTCAGCAGCTCCGTCTTCTTCCGTCGTGGCTTCCAGGCTTCCCTCGCGGATGGTGTAGTTGTTCCTTGGCGCTTGCACTCCTCCTCGACATCCGTGAAGCTCCGACAATACCTATGCATGTACACGGGAGAAGTGTCAAGTAGTATACCATCCTCAAAGGGGTCAAGTGAGCACGTGTAAAGGAGAAGATTCACCTTTATGTATGAGAAGTAGAGGTCGCACGTGTCACTTGCCAAATGGACTCTTGACATGGTGATGACCATAGGATGCTCCGCATCATACCCTCCCCCTTGGAAAAGATCCGACCTCGGATCGAAAACCAAATCACCATGGGAAATAGATGGCGGTGCCGTGTCGAAGTGGTCGATCACCAAGCACTCATCATCTAGAAGCTCGAAATGGGCACTCTCCAATGTCGCACCGTCTAGTGATTCCTTCAAAATGGTCAAAGAAAACAAACACTTGGAAAAACAAATGTGGTTGACGTTAGTGCAAACCCAAGCATTCAAGAGGTGATTCACCAAACAAGTGTTGTCATCAAGCATAGCATAGGGTGTGACAAAGGATTGTGACATGGCATGTAAGCACATAAATTGAGCACAAGCAAGGATATCATGGGGACAAGTATGCAAATGTGAGGTAGTGATGCAAATATGTTTAACAAGAGAATAAGCATCTACCTCGAGGTCATAGCAAGAATTCATAAATTGCTCAATGAATGGTCTATGGTAGGCATAAGAATCATTCACAACACCAAATAAAATGAAGTGTCTAAACACATGGGACAAGTGCAAGACAATCCAAGCATAACATGCATAGGGTGTAGCGAATATAGTGTGGCACTCAACACAATAGAAAGAGCAATTGTTCATCATGTGTGAGGCAATCAAGTCAAGCATGTGACAAGCAATGAGACATGGCATATGTGAGGAAATGATATTGGTGCAACCAACCATATGATAGTAGCAAGTAGACCAAGAATTGGATGCAACACACAAGGTATATATATGATGAAGCATGGAATGTGGCAATCATAGGTGAAAGCAATATCTCGAACATGCGTGCAAATGGTGCAAGCAACACATGAAGTATGATCCACAATATCCAAGCTCAAGAAGGATGTCACCTTGAAAGCATTTCCTTGTGCATTCTTCACAATGCCGAAGTGGAAGCAAATACGGTGTAGAAGCGAGCCGTGGTAGAATGTATGAGGCTCGCTCTCAAGACCTCGAATGGTCAACTCACGTGAAGTGGAAGTCGACACAAAGTCCAAGTATCCTACACATGCACAAAAGAAAACAAAGAACGTATGCGCCTGGTAGATAAACACATCATCCATCATGATGGTTGTCATCTTTTGCACATAACCATTAAAAGCACAAGTGCATGAATAATATGATGCAACAATGGCAATATTCATGGCACTAGGTATATGGTGCAAAGAAGTAAGACAAGCATGCTTCAAAAGAATTATGTCAAAATCTCCAAATATATGCGAGAATGCTATGGGGGCAATCTCATGAGCAAGAAGAGAATCATTGTTGCACTCAATACATGGCAAATCTAGCATGAGAGAGGCAACACATGGAGATATATGACAAGAAGCAATATGATTCATGTGCAAAGCATATAGATGGTTGTCATCAACCGCATGGAATGAGCAAGTATGAATCATTGGTGATGCAACATAAGCAAGTATAGTAATCAAGTCGTGCAAACTAGTGGAGCGAAGATGCAACACACTAGAAGAAATCATGGCAATCATGTCATGTGAGCAAATAATAGGCATAGGGAATGCACATGACATATCGCAAGCACGGACAAAAAGCAAGATGGAAGTATCATCATAGGAATGGTGCACAAAAGGAACATGGCAAGAACAAGCAATATCTCCACCAAGCTTGCAAATACACATACAAGTACTAGAATCAATCATCATGTGTAATGCAAAGCATGGGTCACAAATGCATGTCAAAGGCATAGGAATAAGCATATCATGCAAAGTGAACATGGCAAGATGGGCATATGATATGTAATGAACAATAACCCATAGCCAAGTGAGGGCCATGTAGAATGAATGCTCGAATTCGTTGCGCGAAGAGAGCGGTGGGAAAGACAATCCATGGGATCCCAAATCATCGTTGCTCTCTAGAGCTCGTTTTGTCAACTCGTGGGATTGCGAGGTTGACAAGTATTCATGGGTACCTACAGAAAAAGGACACAAACCAAAGAAATTGTGCGCGTGGTAAATGTACACATCATCCGTCATGATGTGTATGTGCACATGTGAGTTAGCACAAGATAAGCATCGCTCAAAGAAATTTGATGCATGGTATAAGAACATGTCATCCATCATGAAAGAATAGCTATTGTGTATGACACGATGGGGATACAAATTGAGAATGCAAGTATATGGCACATCAATAGCATGTTTATTCATGGGGAGCATATGGTGCACACAAGTATTGGGATCATGCAATGAATGGGATGGATCAAAATCTCCTAAAATGTATGAGGAAACTATGAGGGTCTCCTCATGAGCAATAGCGGAAACATCATATGGAGAAAATGGACAACATCCAAAACAATGCATATCCGAAGCTAGGATGTCATGGCATGGCATATAAGATAAATGATGCAAAGGTAGCATATCAATAGCATCACAAGAAAAACAAATGCCAATGACCATGGGCTTGTCATCTATGCCATATGTGCAAATTGGGTTCATTTTAATGGCATATGCATAGTCACTATGAAGAGATTGCAAATAAGACATATGGTTGATCTCATGCATAGCATATGACAAGTCAAGCGGATTATCAAACATGATGTGACATAGAGAATTGTCACAAGAAATCCTATGTAACATGGCATCACAACTAATAGACTCCACATGAGAATCATCATACTCATCATAAATGGGCAAATCATCACATGGGGAAATCATACTAGCATGAAGCATGGTACTAGGTGGATCAACATCATGGAAGCAATCAATGTCAAGAATGTCCACTAGTGGGACTAGAGCATCACCTTCACCTATGTTACCTTTTCCATTCCACTCAAGTGGTGTAGGTGAGGTGGGAAAGACCAAATGGTGGTCATCATCATCAACTTGATGGAACCATGTGGGGGGTGCATCATATTCCACCATGGCCATCGTCTTGTCCAAACGAAGGACGAAGTCGTCGAGTATCGGCGCCTCATCATAAATGGGACCTAGAACCAAATGAGAAGACACACTAGAAGTAGAGGTCAAGTCGTTAGAAATGCAAATGGCCTCACGAGACCTATCAACTATCACACTCTCTCTATGTGGTGGTTCACTCACTCCATCAAAATAGGTGCACTCAAAGTCGCATATGGTGGAGTCACTCATCTCACTGAAGTGGTGGGGGTTGTGGCTCTCCTCACATGGGAAGTGGGGCAACTCGTCATATATGGGGGTAGTGGTGAAGTGATGTAGGGTGGAACCCTATAGCGTCATTCTTTCACGTTTGGAGTGGATCCTACGGCGAATCACGAAGAACACGCGGAAGCACAACGGGAAACACGGGGGAAAACGAGAGAGAATCACTCAACCAACAAGGAATCGATCACACAAGTTGATGAGGACATCAATACCATTGTTACACCCACAGCCCCTACTGCTACATATACGGGACCAATTACTAGAGCTCGCGCATGCCAATTAAATTATCAGGTACTTTCGTTTCTTGGTAATGATTCTAATGTTCATGAGAATATGATGTTGCCTAAATTGGATACATTTGTTTTGCTTACAAATGAAGGGCCTAGCTTGGAGAAGGATGAACATTGGAGCAAGAACAAGCATGGAGATGATGCCATGCGCAAGGGGAACAAGAACGGAGTTACAAGTGATGATTTCAGGACTTTGAAGCCACCATAATGGGTGCATGAAGCCTTGGACGAAATATACAAGATGCCACTTCATAAATTTCGTCCCGAGGCTATTATAGGTGCTGCGTCACCTTTTTATTGGGCCAGGCCCATGTAATTTCGAAATACATAAGTATAGGCTATTTTTAGAGTCCGTATGTGTGGGGAAACAAGAGATAGGGTTGATTTCGGACCCCTCCACCAAGGGCCACGAAATTCCCCTCTCCTCCTCCATATATACAGCCCTTAGGGCACCGTTTAGACTTTGGGTTTTGTTTAGATTAAAATTCGCCATAGCTGCAACTTTGCGTACTTCGTTTGTGTTCAACGACCAGACAAAGGCGTCACAGAACCCCACCTTGATCAATAAAGCTTTCATCTTATATTCGCAATATCCAGATTGCAATCTCAGTTTCTTGCTTGTTCTTCGTTTGCTCGCAGGAAACAGACCCTCGTGGTCAGGTTGATCGTGCTCCGGCGTGGTCAATAACCTCTCGGAGTTGGTTTAGCGATTGCTAAGGCGCGACGTCCTCGCACGTTCGTAGTCGGATCGTCTAAGTCGACTGCCACCAAAGCGATATCCATCATCTCATCGAAAGACGGGACACCTTTGCTTCATCTCATCGAAAGCAAAGGTGTCCCGTCTTTCGATGAGATGATGGATATCGCTTTGGTGGAAGTCGACTTTGACGATCCGACTACGAACGTGCGAGGACGTCGCGCCTTAGCAATCGCTAAACCAACTCCGAGAGGTTATTGACCACGCCGGAGCACGATCAACCTGACCACAAGGGTCTATTTCCTGCGAGCAAACGAAGAACAAGCAAGAAACTAAGATTGCAATCTGGATATTGCGAATATAAGATGAAAGCTTTATTGATCAAGCTGGGGTTCTGTGACGCCTTTGTCTGGTCGTTGAACACAAACGAAGTACGCGAAGTTGCAGCTATGGCGAACTTTTAATCTAAACAAAACCCCAAAGTCTAAACGATGCCCTAAGGGCTGTATATATGGAGGAAGAGGGGGGGAATTTCGTGGCCCTTGGTGGAGGGGTCCGAAATCAACCCTATCTCTTGTTTCCCCACACATACGGACTCTAAAAATAGCCTATACTTATGTATTTCGAAATTACATGGGCCTGACCCAATAAAAAGGTGACGCAGCACCTATAATAGCCTCGGGACGAAATTTATGAAGTGGCATCTTGTATATTTCGTCCAAGGCTTCATGCACCCATTATGGTGGCTTCAAAGTCCTGAAATCATCACTTATAACTCCGTTCTTGTTCCCCTTGCGCATGCCATCATCTCCATGCTTGTTCTTGCTCCAATGTTCATCCTTCTCCAAGCTAGGCCCTTCATTTCTAAGCAAAACAAATGTATCCAATTTAGGCAGCATCATATTCTCATGAACATTAGAATCATTACCAAGAAACGAAAGTACCTGGTAATTTAGTTGGCGTGCACGAGCTCTAGTAATTGGTCCAGTATGTATAGCAGCAGGGGCTGTGGGTGTAACAACTGTATTGATGTCCTCATCATCCTCCCCTTCTTGAAATGAAGTCGTCCTCGACGGAAATTCATCTTCCTCACCCAAATAAGGCTTCAAATCTGCAATGTTAAAAGTGGGACTAACCCCAAAATCTGCAGGCAGCTCAAGTTTATATGCATTATCATTTATTTTCTCTAACACCTTAAAGGGACCATCAGCACGTGGCATTAGCTTTGATTTGCGCAAATCAGGAAATCTATCCTTACGCAAATGTAACCAAACAAGATCTCCAGGTGCAAACACAACATGTTTTCTACCCTTATCTCCAGCAAGTTTATATTTAGCATTCATACTCTCAATGTTTTCCTTAGTTAACTCATGCATTTTTAAAATCAATTCAGCACGTTGTTTAGCATCAAAATTAACCTTCTCCGAAGATGGAAGAGGCAACAAATCAATAGGTGCACGAGGTAGGAAACCATACACAACTTCAAAAGGGCACATCTTAGTAGTAGAATGCAATGAACGATTATAAGCAAATTCAATATGAGGCAAGCATTCCTCCCACATTTTCTTACTATTCTTCAAAACAGCCCTAAGCATAGTAGACAACGTTCTATTGACTACTTCAGTTTGTCCATCAGTTTGGGGGTGACAAGTAGTACTAAAAAGCAGTTTAGTCCCCAACTTAGCCCATAAACATCTCCAAAAGTGGCTAAGAAATTTAGTATCACGATCTGAAACAATAGTATTTGGCACACCATGCAAGCGAATAATTTCACGAAAGAACAAATCAGCAACATTAACAGCATCATCGCTTTTATGACATGGTATAAAGTGTGCCATTTTCGAGAATCTATCCACGACAACAAATATGCTATCCCTCCCCTTCTTTGTTCGAGGTAAACCTAAAACAAAGTCCATAGATATATCCTCCCAAGGAATACTAGGTACAGGCAAAGGCATATATAAACCATGAGGATTGAGTCGTGACTTAGCTTTTTGACATGTAGTGCATCGAGCAATAAAACGCTCAACATCCCGTCTCATCTTTGGCCAAAAGAAATGTGTAGCAAGTACGTCCTCCGTCTTCTTCACGCCAAAGTGTCCCATTAATCCTCCTCCATGCGCCTCCTGCAACAACAAAAGACGAACGGAGCTAGCTGGAATGCATAGCTTGTTAGCACGAAACACAAATCCATCGTTAACGACAAACTTGTTCCACATTCTTCCTTCTTTACAATTCTGCATTACATCTTTAAAATCAGCATCATGCACATATTGATCTTTGATGGTCTCCAAACCAAATATTTTGAAGTCAAGTTGTGAAAGCATAGTATAGCGACGAGACAATGCATCAGCAATAACATTTTCTTTTGCCTTCTTGTGTTTAATGACATAAGGGAAAGTCTCAATGAATTCAACCCATTTAGCATGTCTACGATTCAGTTTAGCTTGACTTTTAATATGTTTCAAAGATTCATGATCAGAATGTATAACAAATTCTTTGGGCCATAAATAATGTTGCCATGTTTCTAAAGTCCGAACAAGAGCATATAATTCTTTATCATAAGTAGAATAATTCAGACTAGGCCCACTCAATTTTTCAGAAAAGTATGCAACAGGTTTGCCATCTTGTAATAACACACCTCCTAATCCAATTCCACTAGCATCACATTCAAGCTCAAAAGTCTTATTAAAATCAGGAAGTTGGAGTAAAGGAGCATGTGTCAACTTATCTTTCAATACCGTGAAGGCTTCTTCCTGTGCGGTACCCCAAAGAAAAGGCACATCTTTCTTTGTAAGCTCATTGAGAGGTGCAGCAATGGTGCTGAAATCTCTCACAAAACGCCTGATGAGGACATCAATACAATTGTTACACCCACAGGCCCTGCTGCTATACATACTGGACCAATTACTAGAGCTCGTGCACGCCAACTAAATTACCAGGTACTTTCGTTTCTTTGTAATGATTCTAATGTTCATGAGAATATGATGCTGCCTAAATTGGATACATTTGTTTTGCTTACAAATGAAGGGCCTAGCTTGGAGAAGGATGAACATTGGAGCAAGAACAAGCATGGAGATGATGGCATGCGCAAGGGAAACAAGAACGGAGTTACAAGTGATGATTTCAGGACTTTGAAGCCACCATAATGGGTGCATGAAGCCTTGGACGAAATATACAAGATGCCACTTCATAAATTTCGTCCCGAGGCTATTTTAGGTGCTGCGTCACCTTATTATTGGGCCAGGCCCATGTAATTTCGAAATACATAAGTATAGGCTATTTTTAGAGTCCGTATGTGTGGGGAAACAAGACATAGGGTTGATTTCGGACCCCTCCACCAAGGGCCACGAAATTCCCCCCTCTTCCTCCATATATACAGCCCTTAGGGCATCGTTTAGACTTTGGGTTTTGTTTAGATTAAAAGTTCGCCATAGCTGCAACTTCGCGTACTTCGTTTGTGTTCAACGACCAGACAAAGGCGTCACAGAACCCCACCTTGATCAATAAAGCTTTCATCTTATATTCGCAATATCCAGATTGCAATCTCAGTTTCTTGCTTGTTCTTCGTTTGGTCGCAGGAAACAGACCCTCGTGGTCAGGTTGATCGTGCTCCGGCGTGGTCAATAACCTCTCGGAGTTGGTTTAGCGATTGCTAAGGCGCGACGTCCTCGCACGTTCGTAGTCGGATCGTCAAAGTCGACTTCCACCAAAGCGAAATCCACCATCTCATCGAAAGACGGGACACCTTTGCCTCTATCATAGAATGCAATGAACGATTATAAGCAAATTCAATATGAGGCAAGCATTCCTCCCACATTTTCTTATTATTCTTCAAAACAGCCCTAAGCATAGTAGACAACGTTCTATTGACTACTTCAGTTTGTCCATCAGTTTGGGGGTGACAAGTAGTACTAAAAAGCAGTTTAGTCCCCAACTTAGCCCATAAACATCTCCAAAAGTGGCTAAGAAATTTAGTATCACGATCTGAAACAATAGTATTTGGCACACCATGCAAGCGAATAATTTCACGAAAGAACAAATCAGCAACATTAACAGCATCATCGCTTTTATGACATGGTATAAAGTGTGCCATTTTCGAGAATCTATCCACAACAACAAATATGCTATCCCTCCCCTTCTTTGTTCGAGGTAAACCTAAAACAAAGTCCATAGATATATCCTCCCAAGGAACACTAGGTACAGGCAAAGGCATATATAAACCATGAGGATTGAGTCGTGACTTAGCTTTTTGACATGTAGTGCATCGAGCAATAAAACGCTCAACATCCCGTCTCATCTTTGGCCAAAAGAAATGTGTAGCAAGTACGTCCTCCGTCTTCTTCACGCCAAAGTGTCCCATTAATCCTCCTCCATGCGCCTCCTGCAACAACAAAAGACGAACGGAGCTAGTTGGAATGCATAGCTTGTTAGCACGAAACACAAATCCATCGTTAACGACGAACTTGTTCCACATTCTTCCTTCTTTACAATTCTGCATTACATCTTTAAAATCAGCATCATGCACATATTGATCTTTGATGGTCTCCAAACCAAATATTTTGAAGTCAAGTTGTGAAAGCACAGTATAGCGGCGAGACAATGCATCAGCAATAACATTTTCTTTTCCCTTCTTGTGTTTAATGACATAAAGAAAAGTCTCAATGAATTCAACCCATTTAGCATGTCTACGATTCAGTTTAGCTTGACTTTTAATATGTTTCAAAGATTCATGATCAGAATGTATAACAAATTCTTTGGGCCATAAATAATGTTGCCATGTTTCTAAAGTCCGAACAAGAGCATATAATTCTTTATCATAAGTAGAATAATTCAGACTTGGCCCACTCAATTTTTCAGAAAAGTATGCAACAGGTTTGCCATCTTGTAATAACACACCGCCTAATCCAATTCCACTAGCATCACATTCAAGCTCAAAAGTCTTATTAAAATCAGGAAGGTGGAGTAAAGGAGCATGTGTCAACTTATCTTTCAATACCGAGAAGGCTTCTTCCTGTGCGGTACCCCAAAGAAAAGGCAATCTTTCTTTGTAAGCTCATTGAGAGGTGCAGCAATGGTGCTGAAATCTCTCACAAAACGCCTATAGAATCCAGCGAGGCCAAGAAAACTCCTCACTTGTGTGACCGTTTTGGGCTGCGGCCAACTCTCAATAGCTTCAATCTTGGCTTGATCAACTTCAATTCCCTGTGGAGTAACAACATAGCCAAGAAAAGATACTCGGTCGGTGCAAAAGGTGCACTTCCCAAGGTTACCAAACAAACGTGCATCACGTAGAGCAATAAAAACAGCACGTAAATGTTCCAAATGTTCTTCCAAAGATCTGCTATAAATCAATATGTCATCAAAGTAAACTACCACAAATCGTCCAATGAAAGCACGTAAAACTTCGTTCATTAATCTCATGAAAGTACTAGGTGCATTAGTTAACCCAAAAGGCATGACTAACCACTCATATAATCCAAACTTAGTTTTAAATGCTGTTTTCCATTCACCTCCCAATTTCATACGAATTTGATGGTAGCCACTACGCAAATCAACTTTGGAGAATATTGTAGAGCCACTCAATTCATCAAGCATATCATCTAGCCTAGGAATAGGATGACGATAACGAATAGTAATATTATTAATGCCTCTACAATCAACACACATACGTGATGTACCATCCTTTTTCGGCACTAGAATAATAGGAACAGCACAAGGACTAAGGGATTCGCGTATATAACCTTTGTCGAGAAGCTCTTGTACTTGACGCATAATCTCCTTCGTCTCCTCTGGATTGTGATAGAGGCAAAGGTGTCCCGTCTTTCGATGAGATGGTGGATTTCGCTTTGGTGGAAGTCGACTTTGACGATCCGACTACGAACGTGTGAGGACGTCGCGCCTTAGCAATCGCTAAACCAACTCCGAGAGGTTATTGACCACGCCGGAGCACGATCAACCTGACCACGAGGGTCTGTTTCCTGCGAGCAAACGAAGAACAAGCAAGAAACTAAGATTGCAATCTGGATATTGCGAATATAAGATGAAAGCTTTATTGATCAAGGTGGGGTTCTGTGACGCCTTTGTCTGGTCGTTGAACACAAACGAAGTACGCGAAGTTGCAGCTATGGCGAACTTTTAATCTAAACAAAACCCAAGGAAAAGCTACTAGATGGATCTACTTATATAGGAGCAAGGGGTGGCGGCCAAGGAGGTGGGAGGACGTCCAAAGGCAGCCTAAAACTAAATCTAGGTCGTACAAGGCCAATGGGCCCAAGTGGAGGTGATGTAACACCTTTGGACTTGTAGTTTGACTCGGATTCTGCTGCAGCATCAGATTGTTTCGTCCACAACTCAACGCTCCGGACGAATTTGAAGGTGATTCCAATTGGGTTGGAAAGTGCACGAAATCTAGTTTCCAACAAAAAAAGAATCACCCAATTCGGAGTCCGTATGAAAAACTTGTGTGCGATTTGAGTCAGGTGTGTCTGTGCAGTCCGAATCTGAATCCAGAACGTGAGAGACTTGGACTCTATCTTCTCTTGGGCCAAAAGTGACGTGAGAGAACTTTTTGGACAGCAAATAAACATCTCTTGCTTCCTTATCTTCATATGTGGATTGTACAAATGTCCCATACACCTGCAATTAGACAAAACACAAAAGTGTGTGAAGTATTTTTGTTCTGGATAACATAAATAGATTATTGAATAGTTTGCACTAGAAATCACCTGACAAATATGCATATATGCAATATTTTTGGTCATATCCAAGGTAGTCATGTCCTCATCACTTTATCAACTTCAATTCCCTGTGGAGGAACAACATAGCCAAGAAAAGATACTCGGTCGGTGCAAAAGGTGCACTTCCCAAGGTTACCAAACAAACGTGCATCACGTAGAGCAATAAAAACAGCACGTAAATGTTCCAAATGTTCCTCCAAAGATCTGCTATAAATCAATATGTCATCAAAGTAAACTACCACAAATCGTCCAATGAAAGCACGTAAAACTTCGTTCATTAATCTCATGAAAGTACTAGGTGCATTAGTTAACCCAAAAGGCATGACTAACCACTCATATAATCCAAACTTAGTTTTAAATGCTGTTTTCCATTCATCTCCCAATTTCATACGAATTTGATGGTAGCCACTACGCAAATCAACTTTGGAGAATATTGTAGAGCCACTCAATTCATCAAGCATATCATCTAGCCTAGGAATAGGATGATGATAACGAATAGTAATATTATTAATGCCTCTACAATCAACACACATACGTGATGTACCATCCTTTTTCGGCACTAGAATAATAGGAACAGCACAAGGACTAAGGGATTCGCGTATATAACCTTTGTCGAGAAGCTCTTGTACTTGACGCATAATCTCCTTCGTCTCCTCTGGATTGGTACGGTTTGGCGGTGAAGCACCGGGAATTAAGTCAATCTGATGCTCAATCCCTCGAATAGGCGGTAATCCCGGTGGCACGTCTTGTGGAAAAACGTCAGCGAACTCCTGCAAAATGTTAGTGACAGCAGGAGGCAAAGAGGAAGGCACGTCCTCGAATGAAAATAATGCCTCTTTGCACACAAAAGCATAGCAAACAGATTTGCTGAAATCTAGCTCATCAATATCAGATTTGGTGGCAAATAAACATGCACTTTTCAATTTAATTTCAGAAGCAACACTAGACGGTTTATTATTAGGCTTCATTTGTTGCTCAAATTCTTTTGCCACAATCTGATTTTCACTCTTATTCGTCTCCTGTTTTGCTTTATTAGCTCTATTAATATCATCTTTCAAAATGGAATCAGGAGTCATAGGAAGCAAAGTAATATTTTTATCCTTATGAACAAGAGTATAGTGATTGTTTCTACCATGGTGTACAGAATTTTTATCAAATTGCTATGGTCTACCAAGTAATAAGGAACATGCTTGCATAGGTACCACATCACAATCAACATAATCAGCATATGTAGAGATACTAAAATGCACACGAACAGTACGTGTTACCTTAACCTTGCCGCTGTTGTTGAACCATTGGATGTAGTAAGGATGTGGATGTGGTCTTGTGGTGAGAGAAAGCTTCTCCACCATCTCCATGCTAGCCAAGTTGTTGCAGCTCCCTCCGTCTATTATGATGCGCACAGAACGTTCCTTCACAACTCCCTTGGTATGGAACAAATTGTGCCTCTGATTTTGCTCAGCTTGTGTGACCTGCACACTCAAAACACGTTGAGCAACTAAACATTCATACCTGTCAGCGTCTTCAGGAGCCATGTATTGCGTCTCATGATCAGAATCATCTCCACCATGTTCTTCACGTGTAATAATGATAGAGGCAAAGGTGTCCCGTCTTTCGATGAGATGGTGGATTTCGCTTTGGTGGAAGTCGACTTTGACGATCCGACTACGAACGTGCGAGGACGTCGCGCCTTAGCAATCGCTAAACGAACTCCGAGAGGTTATTGACCACGCCGGAGCACGATCAACCTGACCACGAGGGTCTGTTTCCTGCGAGCAAACGAAGAACAAGCAAGAAACTAAGATTGCAATCTGGATATTGCGAATATAAGATGAAAGCTTTATTGATCAAGGTGGGGTTCTGTGACGCCTTTGTCTGGTCGTTGAACACAAACGAAGTACGCGAAGTTGCAGCTATGGTGAACTTTTAATCTAAACAAAACCCAAAGTCTAAACGATGCCCTAAGGGCTGTATATATGGAGGAAGAGGGGGGAATTTCGTGGCCCTTGGTGGAGGAGTCCGAAATCAACCCTATCTCTTGTTTCCCCACACATACGGACTCTAAAAATAGCCTATACTTATGTATTTCGAAATTACATGGGCCTGGCCCAATAATAAGGTGACGCAGCACCTAAAATAGCCTCATGACGAAATTTATGAAGTGGCATCTTGTATATTTCGTCCAAGGCTTCATGCACCCATTATGGTGGCTTCAAAGTCCTGAAATCATCACTTGTAACTCCGTTCTTGTTCCCCTTGCGCATGCCATCATCTCCATGCTTGTTCTTGCTCCAATGTTCATCCTTCTCCAAGCTAGGCCCTTCATTTGTAAGCAAAACAAATGTATCCAATTTAGGCAGCATCATATTCTCATGAACATTAGAATCATTACCAAGAAACGAAAGTACCTGGTAATTTAGTTGGCGTGCACGAGCTCTAGTAATTGGTCCAGTATGTATAGCAGCAGGGGCTGTGGGTGTAACAATTGTATTGATGTCCTCATCAACAAGAGTATAGTGATTGTTTCTACCATGGTGTACAGAATTTTTATCAAATTGCCATGGTCTACCAAGTAATAAGGAACATGCTTGCATAGGTACCACATCACAATCAACATAATCAGCATATGTAGAGATACTAAAATGCACACGAACAGTACGTGTTACCTTAACCTTGCCGCTGTTGTTGAACCATTGGATGTAGTAAGGATGTGGATGTGGTCTTGTGGTGAGAGAAAGCTTCTCCACCATCTCCCTGCTAGCCAAGTTGTTGCAGCTCCCTCCGTCTATTATGACGCGCACAGAACGTTCCTTCACAACTCCCTTGGTATGGAACAAATTGTGCCTCTGATTTTGCTCAGCTTGTGTGACCTGCACACTCAAAACACGTTGAGCAACTAAACATTCATACCTGTCAGCGTCTTCAGGAGCCATGTATTGCGTCTCATGATCAGAATCATCTCCACCATGTTCTTCACGTGTAATAAGAGCCAATGTCTCCTCATCATAGTCACTAGCGGACTCATATCCACCATCCGCGGTAGCAATCATCACACGCGGAGATTTGCATTCTCTCGCATAATGACCTCCTCCCTTACAACGACGATAAATAATATCACTTGTGTGCCCTGTTGATGCCATGGAAGAAGAAGAACGCTGTGCAGGCCCCGCAGGTGCGCTCTTGGCAGATAATGGTGGTTGTGCCTGTTTTCTTGTATCACGGCTGGAGGTGGCACCGGATGGAGGTGCTGGTGCAGTTGAAGTAGAAGATGCACGTGGTGTCCATGATGAAGGTCGGCCTGCAGAAAAGTTAGTTCGTGCCAATGCTTGTCGATCCTGCACTTCACGTTCAGCTTTACAAGCAAGATGGAATAAACGAGTGATATTAGTATACTCCTTATAGTCTAGAATGGTCTGAATCTCTCTATTTAATCCACCTAGAAAACGTGCAAGCATAGCTTCATTCTCCTCAACAATACCACATCTAATCATGCCAGTTTGTAATTCCTGATAATATTCTTCTACAGAATTTTTTCCTTGTCTTAATCGCTGTAATTTTTGAAGCAATTCACGTTGATAATATGGTGGAACCCAACGAGTACGCATAGCAGTTTTCAAAGCAGCCCAAGTAGTTGGAACAGGATATAATCTACAATGTTCAGACCACCATACACATGCAAAACTAGTGAAAGCACAAACAGCAGCAGCAACTCGTCTCTCCTCAGGATATTGTAAACATGTAAATCGTTGTTCAGTTTCTAACTCCCAAGTAAGATATATATCAGGAACATATCTACCCTCAAATGGTGGAATATTCAATTTCAGTTTAGGAATATGGACATCATCTCGTACCTGAGGTGGTGGTGCATGCCTACCATTACGAATATATACCTAAGGTCGACCTGCTGGTGGTGGTGCAGGTGGCTGCACGTAGTGCTGATTTTGATCAACCTCATCCTCATAATCGCCCGCATACTCATCATCCTCCTGGGTACCAGCAGCAGCAGTAGCAGGAGCCAAAGAAGCACCAACAGCAGTAGCAGCGGCACCAGAATTTTGTCCTGGCTCAATAGGAACACGCTGTGCTCGTCCATACTAATTCGGAAGGGGGCGTAGTTGTTGTTGTTGCAGAGGTGCGACAGGTGCAGCCGGTGGTGGAAGACGCGCAAGCAGTTCATTAAATCTGTTATCGAGCTTTGTTTCGAACGTCTTCTCAAGGCCAGTGATCTTCTCCATGGCCTCTTCAAAATTGTTCAGCACATCTTGTACCTGTTCAGTCATCATTTGCTGAAACTTATCATGAAGCTCCTTGTTCGATAAGTTCTCCCAGTCAATCTCGTCGGCTTGTGATCCTGGCATGGTTAGCAGCAATAGAAACACACAAGAATATGATCCTACAGACTACTAAGAAGTGGTGGTGGTGTATCACAAATCCGTCAAGCAAATCTCAAATTCTTACCAGTTCTTACCCAGCAGCAGGCGGTGATCGGCAACCGTTGTAGT
>NW_021310302.1:39319-106948 GCF_002162155.2 Triticum dicoccoides
GAAGGCTTATAGTATGGTAGCAAAAAGGGTCAGCAATAATCAATTCAGAGATGCAAAGTTGAATAAACGCTCAACGACGGTACTGTGCTGGTCCTAGGCTAGACTGTGCTAGAGAAGCGAGCCTAGAACACCAACAAAATCATGGCGCGGCACGTAAACAAGGGAAAAGCAAACTCTGAATTTTTTTTTCGCTCTTTTTTTTTGTGCTCTTTTTTTTTGCGCTGCTTTTTTTTTTGCGAAAAATCACTATAATGGCGAGTGTCTCAAAACTCTTCCTAGGTCAAACTGACAGGATGGGCACGAAATTTTTTTTTCGACCAATTTTTTTTTTCGACTGCCCGGACCCAAAAACTGGAAACAGGTCAAAAAAAACTTCCTATAATGGCACCTGTCTCAAAACACTCAGACACACCTAAAAATAGGATAGCCAGAATTTTTTTCGAAAAATGCGTTTTCGAAAAATTTTGGGCCTAAACGGAGCGTGGTTTCCCGACTCTTTTTTTTTCCGAAACCTACTCCGGCAAGGAAACACGAATCGAAAACTAGATGGATCTCAAAAACAAACATAATAAGCAAGGAACTCGGATTGGTGGTGGATATATGGTGGTGGTATATGGCAGCGGTGGTGGTAGCGGTGGTAGTATATGGATATGGATCGGTGGTGGTATATGGACACGGATTGGTGGTGGTATATGGATACGGATTCGGAGCGGTGGTGGTAGATGGCAGGGGCGATGATGATGGTGCGGCGGCGGCGTGACAACTTATGACCAGAACTCGAAACTCTAAAAGACTAGACTCTAAGACCAGCAACTAGACCAACGATGCAACCACAAATTCAACAAAGCAAAACCCTAAAAAGATTATGCAAAGGCTCAGATTGGTTCGGATATGATGAACTAACCCTAAATTTTTTTGTGGCTTTTTCGTGGACTGTAGGTATGAAGAACAGACTCGATCTAAACTACGAAAAACTGTAAAATCTCACCAAGCAACCTGGAAATCTGTTACCACTTGATAGAGGCAAAGGTGTCCCGTCTTTCGATGAGATGATGGATATCGCTTTGGTGGAAGTCGACTTTGACGATCCGACTACGAACGTGCGAGGACGTCGCGCCTTAGCAATCGCTAAACCAACTCCGAGAGGTTATTGACCACGCCGGAGCACGATCAACCTGACCACGAGGGTCTGTTTCCTGCGAGCAAACGAAGAACAAGCAAGAAACTAAGATTGCAATCTGGATATTGCGAATATAAGATGAAAGCTTTATTGATCAAGCTGGGGTTCTGTGACGCCTTTGTCTGGTCGTTGAACACAAACGAAGTACGCGAAGTTGCAGCTATGGCGAACTTTTAATCTAAACAAAACCCCAAAGTCTAAACGATGCCCTAAGGGCTATATATATGGAGGAAGAGGGGGGGAATTTCGTGGCCCTTGGTGGAGGGGTCCGAAATCAACCCTATCTCTTGTTTCCCCACACATACGGACTCTAAAAATAGCCTATACTTATGTATTTCGAAATTACATGGGCCTGGCCCAATAATAAGGTGATGCAGCACCTAAAATAGCCTCGGGACGAAATTTATGAAGTGGCATCTTGTATATTTCGACCAAGGCTTCATGCACCCATTATGGTGGCTTCAAAGTCCTGAAATCATCACTTGTAACTCCGTTCTTGTTCCCCTTGCGCATGCCATCATCTCCATGCTTGTTCTTGCTCCAATGTTCATCCTTCTCCAAGCTAGGCCCTTCATTTGTAAGCAAAACAAATGTATCCAATTTAGGCAGCATCATATTCTCATGAACATTAGAATCATTACCAAGAAACAAAAGTACCTGGTAATTTAGTTGGCGTGCACGAGCTCTAGTAATTGGTCCAGTATGTATAGCAGCAGGGGCTGTGGGTGTAACAATTGTATTGATGTCCTCATCATACTTCGTTTGTGTTCAACGACCAGACAAAGCGTCACAGAACCCCACCTTGATCAATAAAGCTTTCATCTTATATTCGCAATATCCAGATTGCAATCTCAGTTTCTTGCTTGTTCTTCGTTTGCTCGCAGGAAACAGACCCTCGTGGTCAGGTTGATCGTGCTCCGGCATGATCAATAACCACTCGGAGTTGGTTTAGCGATTGCTAAGGCGCGACGTCCTCGCAGGTTCGTAGTCGGATCGTCAAAGTCGACTGCCACCAAAGCGATATCCATCATCTCATCGAAAGACGGGACACCTTTGCCTTTATCACAAGTGCTAGATCACCACACACATAAGAGATGCATATGATCCACAATCAACAAAGGTAAGGATACAAAGGACAGTTCATGTCCTAACGGAGGTCTTGAATCCACGAGGGGATCTTCCCACGATGGGGGTCTTGAATCCGCTTGGGGGATCTTCTCCGAAGAGGTCCTGAACTCCCAGGAGAAGTATCCAAGTGGATGAGCAAAGGCTCTCTCACAAATATGAGCTAATCCAATGCTAACCCTCAAAATGGGGATGAGGAGGTCTATTTATAGTGCTAAGCCACGAAGGGGTAAGTGAGGGGCGAAGGGGTACACGGGCCTCGGCCCAAGTGATGCGCGCAGGCAAGGCCGGATGATTCGGACGGGGTCCCGGATGATCCGGGTGTCGGGGTCCGGATGATCCGGATGGAGTCCCGGAAGATCCGGCTTCGGTGGAAGCCTTCGGGTGTCTTCGGCACAGTTACCCGGACGATCCGGGGGAGGGTCCGGATGATCCGGCTGGGCCCGGATGATCCGAACGGCGGTCCGGATGTCCGGCCTGGCTCCAACAGCCGCTCCGTCTTCTTCTTCTCCTTTCTTCCGTCTTCTCTTCCATGCTTGGCCTTGGTCCTTGGATTCTCCATGGTCATCTTGGTTGTACCTGAGTGTATGCAAGGTCCATGCATGAGGTAGTAGCCATGTCTCATATGCGGAAAGTGACGGTTCGAAGAGGAGTGAATTCACCTTGTGTCCAATGGCGTATGTTCGAGGTCTCGTCATATGTCCTCTTGGGGCTTGGAGAGTAGTCGGAGTGTACATGGGGATGAACGTGGGATGCTCCGCATCATCTCCCCCCCCCCCTTGTGAAAGATCCGACCTCGGATCGTGATCCTCATCACCATGGAAACGGTTGTCGTGGACGGACTTGTAGTTGGGCGAAGTTGAAGGCATGGCGCAATCCAAGTATTCCAAGGTGTAGCCGGAGTGGTAAACATGCAAAAAGAGCAAACACAAGCAACACTCGGAAATACAATGGTTAGCGCACACAAAGTGTCCATCATGTAAGAATGAGTCCGTGCGGCAAGATTGGTCGTGACAAAACGCATGAAGCTTATCAAGATGATCTAGAATGAGATGCAAAGCATTCATGGGTGGAAATGCAATCATTGTGCACACAAATGTGTTGTAAATATGATCAATGCAACCATGGTGCAAAATGATGTCATAGTGAGACGGTTTATCAATAGCATGAATATGGCAATGGATGCTCAACATGTGTATGTTATCATGCAATTGATGGTGGACAATATGATCATTATGTATGAATATGCCATCAAGGAAGATCACAACAAATTTGCTAAGGAAATGCACAAGCTCATATATCATGGATGACATGGGAATACAAGATGCAACAAGGCAATCATAATGAGAGTCAATCCATGCATAGTGTGCAAAGTTGTGGTGAGTATGATATGTCCATCGAGCATGACATGTATGAGCACAATCAATAAATATGGAGGTGTTGGTGTACCAAAGCTCGATGTCGAGGCATGGGTGGAAGGCCGAAGGTGCATCCAAGAAGTGCGGGCGCTCCTCAATGTGAAGGTCCATGTAGCCAATCTCCAATGTCGTGCCTCCGTTCACGAGATGTATCATGTAGACAACAAGAAGGAAACAACAATGAAAGAGTGACCCATCCAATATGCGTATTTGAGGATGGCTCAAAGAGAAGGAGTTCACCTTTAAGAGTGTCACAAGGATGATGTAGTTGCGCATCTTGTATGCCTTCACATAACCAATATGCCGCGTGATGGTACCGCCTTGTGAATCCTTCAAAATGAAAGAACATGACAAACACTCGGAAAAACAAATGAGGTTAGCGGAAGTGCAAAACCTATCATTCGTGTGGTAAGATACCCAACAAGTGTATGCATCATGCTCATCATAAGAATGGACAAGGGAGCATTTCATAGTATGAAGGCTTATGATGTAAGAACAACCAAATACAAGAGGCTCAATCAAATAATCATGCATCACAAGTAAAGTGTCCAAGTCTCCAAGATCAATAAGCATAGCAAGTTCGCACTCAATGCAAGGTGATATGAGAGATGCAACTAATGGAGACAAGAGGCAATGATTATGACAAATCAAGTGAGAGGCATGAGCATATATGTCATCAACCCAAGAAAGCAAGTGATAGTGGAACATGGGTGATGCAACCAAGCAAGCAATCATAGCAATCACGTCAAGCAAGCTAGTAGTGCGAAGATGCAACATACTAGAAGGAATCATGGCAAGCATCTCATGTGTGCAAATAGTGGGCATGAATAATGGACATGACATAGCACAAACATGAAAGCAAGATATGAGCAAAATATCATCAATGTATTGGCGAGAGACCATATGTGAATAGCAATGGGGCATCATGACTCTCCCAACACAACAATCAACAATAGCATGGGGCACATGATAAACATGGCAAAAGCAACAAGGATCTCCACCAAGCATGCAAATACACATAGAAGTATCATAATGGTGAATCATGGGTAGATGCAAGCAAGGGTCACAATTGCATGGCAAATGCATAGAAGCAAGTATAACATGCAAAGTGAACACGGGAAAATGAGCATAAGGTGACAAGTGGTAAATAGCCCATAGCCATGTGAGAGCCAAGTAAAAGAGATGCGCGTAGTCCTTGCGCGAAGGGAACGGTGGTAAGGATAGTCCACGGGATCCCAAGTCATCGTTGCTCTCAAGAGCTCGTTTCGTCAACTCTTGGGATTGAGAGGTTGACGAGTATACATGAGTACCTACACAAAACAAAGACAAAGAGAAAATTGTGTGTGCATGGTATATGTACACATCATCCATCATGATGCGCACATGCTTGTGTCGGTTAGTACTAAATAGCCAATGCTCAAATAAATGAGATGCGTGATATAGAAACATGCCATCCATCATGAGAGGTTTGTTGTTATGTATCGCATAATGGAGACTCAAATTGTGTAATACATCATGAGAAATATCTAGAGCATTATTATTCATGGAATGCATATGGTGCAAGCAATCATGGGAATCATGCAAAGTATGAAATGCATCAAGATCTCCTAATATGTATGAGGAAACTATGGGGGTCTCCTCATGAGCATGAGTAGCAACATCACATGGAGAATATTGACAAAATCCAAAACAATGCATATTCGAAACAATGTGATCATGGCATGACCTAGTAGATGAATTGCACAAATCATGTAAAGGAAGCATGGCAATATCATCACAAGAGAAGCAAAAGCCAATGACCATCATCTCGTCATCTATGCCATAAGTGCAAATGGGATTGATCTCAATGGGGCATGCATAGTTACTATGTTGAGATTGAAATGAAGCAATATGGGAGATCTCACTCATAGCATATGACAAGTTCAATGGATTGTCAAGCATAATGTGACCAATAGAATTTTCACATGATATCCTATGGAGCATAGCATCACAACTAGGCAACTCAACAAGCTCATCATCATATTCATCATAAATAGGTAAGTCAAGGCATGAAGAAGTCTCACTAGCATGAAGCATGGTGATAGGTTGGTCAACACCATGGGAGCAATCGATGTCAAAAGAGTCCACTAGTGGGACAAGAGAAGCACCATCACCTATGTTACCTTTGGAGCGTCGCTCATGTGTTGTAGGTGAGGTGTTGAAGATCCAATCATTGTCATCTTCATCTTGATGGAACCATGTGGGGGGTGCATCATTGTCCACCATGGCCATCGTCGTGTCCAAAGGGAGGACGTAGTCATCGCAAATCGGCGCGTCATCATATATGGGTCCTAGCACCAAAGAAGAAAACACAAGAGAGGTAGAGGTTAAGTTGTTAGAAAGCGAAATGGCCTCATATGCCGTGTCAACTACCTCACTCTCTAAGTGTTGTGGCTCACTCACTCCCTCAAGGATGCTCTCACTCATATGGTTGGTGGAGTCACTCAAATGGCGCTCAACCTCACATAGGATGTGTGGCATGCTCTCATGTGTGGGGCTAGTGGTGGTCACACTCATCCTCTCATAGGAAATGCTCTCAATGTCACGTATGGTGGAGTCACTCATGTCACTCATGGGGTGGTGGCTCTCCTCACATGGCACTTGGGGCATTTCTTCATATGTGGGTGTCGGAGAGATGTTGGTACAAATGTCTCCATGCGCGGTTGCGTAGCTTGACTCGGAGGAGGAGTCCAATGTGGGCACCGTCTTCATGTTGTTGAAGAGGTTCACGCTCATAGTCGTGGTCGAAGGGGATGGCCCTTGCTCAACCGTCTTGTCACCGTCTTGGTGTGGGAGGTCCATATGATGTGGCACCTCGTAGCTCGTGTCCATGACCGAAGGGAGTTTCCCATGCTCGACCATCTTCCTTGGGGGGCTTCCGAAGATGGAAGTGTCGCCCTCACTTGTAGGTAGTCGCCTTGAACTTGATGAAGTCGATGTAGGCATACACGTGGGAAGTAGGCGAAGATGCCGTACGTCCAAAGGCGAAGATGCCTTGATAACACTTGGCGAAGATGCCGAAGTGGTTGATGTAGCCGTAGCGCCGTCTTGGTGGTGGTCGTCTCGCGGTCTTCTTTTATGCTCATGAAGCTTCGACTTGGCGTGTTGGGACTTGTGCATTTGTGCTTGTGGAGCATCTTCATGATGATGGTGTCGTTGTCGCGCTTGAGCTCGAAGGCGTTCGTCGTCGTCGTGCACATGATGCTTGGAGGTGACTTGCCCTTCATGACGATGTTGATCACGAACGTGATGGTGGTCGCCATGTAGATGTGGACGAGGACGATTTGCACTTGCATCTTTTTCGCGCTCCGAAGACTTGTGGCTTGAACGTCGTCGTCTTGAGGATGATGAAGTGGAAGAAGACTTGATCAAGGCCCTAATCTCCTCCATCCTTGCATCTTGCTCCTCCTTTTGTGCGGCAAGCTTGTTGTCGATGTAGTCCCTTTTCCTTGCTTCGGAGTGGAAAATGTCGATGGAGATGTTCTCAATGCGCTCTTGCAATCTTGATTGTGCGCCTTGCATTTGTCGTTGTAGATCGAAGATAGACGCTTTGGAGATGTAGTTGTTCACGCCGTCGTTGTTGTCGTAGACCGGAGAGGGAATGCCTTGCCTATCCATCACAAGACTCGAGCAAATATGAGTGGGAGAAAGAGAAGAACTTATACCAATGTACCTTGACCGATGTTGACGATGAATCAAGTTCACTCAAATGCGGACAATGAAATAGCACTATTGGTACCAATCCTTGTCGGTTCTCACACCTACACAAGTAAAGCTTATAGTGGAGCTCGGTGAGGATAGTGGCACAAAAATTTAATGCAAAATGTTAGCAAGAGTCAATAATGTTGAAAAAGATTCACAAATTCGCAAGTGAAACAAATGGACCAATAGCAATATGGATGGCACACGGAAACACACACACAGATAGACAAATGGGGTCGTGCAACGAAGGAATGAGCACAAAATGTGGAATCCACGGAAAACGCTCATGTTACACAACTCAAGAGAGACGCTAGCACGATTGCTCAATAGGCGGATACGACACTTGTGCACAACCTATGATATGCAAAATGGATAAACTTCTATTCCAAGTATGCTATGTATGTATGGTTCCCGGTGTTTCTCTCAAGATGATCCAAGATGATCGGATAAGATGTAGATTTTGGTATGGCTCTTATGTGCAATGGGGTATGATGTTATGCCACTTGCTCGCGAGCTCTTTGCTCTCTTTTTCTTTTGCTTAAAAGCTTTATTTCTTTTTTTTTCTATGGCCACTTTGCACAATGCACAAACCAAGATAGCAATTGTGTATATGCGGGAACAAACTTGTGACACAAGATATGATAGCAATATATGCACCACGATGATATGGTATGTATGCTATAGGAAGTATGATCACTAATGTGCACAAGTAACGTTGCCGGCAATACTCAAATGGCTAGTCTCGATAGGCAAGCGACGCAAAAGTAAGGCTAGGGGTTAACAATGCAATAGCAAGGGAATATACAATGGAGGGATACCATGATACCAAGATGATATGGAGGTTACCGTCCGACGATGATGAGTAGCGGTGTTCTTGATGTAGATACCAAGATGATGGAGACTCGTCCCTAAGTAGCCGAAACACCTTAGGAAACGGAAAAACCGCGAACTCATAATCTCACACGTCAAATGTCAAAATGGTGGTAGCGGAAATGCGGTGGTGGTTTGCACTTGGCAATGTGGAAGTGAAATGATGGGCTATACACGAGTCGGAGTTGAATTTGCCGTCCCTAAGTAGCCGAAACACCTTAGGAGACACAAGCCACAACTCAAACAAAATTGGGTTAAGTTGGGGTTGAAATGTATTGTGGGCACGTCTATGCGGAAGTGGTGGTGGTGGTTGATGAAGAAGCAATTGTCCCTAAGTAGCCGAAACACCTTAGGAGACTCTAGTCACAACTCAAACAACCACATATGCTATGGGGAACAAAATGGGTTAGGTTGCGGAAGTCGGTGGTGGCTGATAGAGGCAAAGGTGTCCCGTCTTTCGATGAGATGATGGATATCGCTTTGGTGGCAGTCGACTTTGACGATCCGACTACGAACGTGCGAGGACGTCGCGCCTTAGCAATCGCTAAACCAACTCCGAGAGGTTATTGACCACGCCGGAGCACGATCAACCTGACCACGAGGGTCTGTTTCCTGCGAGCAAACGAAGAACAAGCAAGAAACTGAGATTGCAATCTGGATATTGCGAATATAAGATGAAAGCTTTATTGATCAAGGTGGGGTTCTGTGACGCCTTTGTCTGGTCGTTGAACACAAACGAAGTACGCGAAGTTGCAGCTATGGCGAACTTTTAATCTAAACAAAACCCAAAGTCTAAACGATGCCCTAAGGGATGTATATATGGAGGAAGAAGGGGGGAATTTCGTGGCCCTTGGTGGAGGGGTCCGAAATCAACCCTATCTCTTGTTTCCCCACACATACGGACTCTAAATATAGCCTATACTTTTGTATTTCGAAATTACATGGGCCTGGCCCAATAATAAGGTGACGCAGCACCTATAATAACCTCGGGACGAAATTTATGAAGTGGCATCTTGTATATTTCGTCCAAGGCTTCATGCGCCCATTATGGTGGTTTCAAAGTCCTGAAATCATCACTTGTAACTCCGTTCTTGTTCCCCTTGCGCATGCCATCATCTCCATGCTTGTTCTTGCTCCAATGTTCATCCTTCTCCAAGCTAGGCCCTTTATTTGTAAGAAAAACAAATGTATCCAATTTAGGCAGCATCATATTCTCATGAACATTAGAATCATTACCAAGAAACGAAAGTACCTGGTAATTTAGTTGGCGTGCGCGAGCTCTAGTAATTCGTCCAGTATGTATAGAAGCGGGGCCTGTGGGTGTAACAATTGTATTGATGTCCTCATCATCCTCCCCTTCTTGAAATGAAGTCGTCCTCGACGGAAGTTCATCTTCCTCACCCAAATAAGGCTTCAAATCTGCAATGTTAAAAGTGGGACTAACCCCAAATCTGCAGGCAGCTCAAGTTTATATGCATTATCATTTATTTTCTCTAACACCTTAAAGGGACCATCAGCCCGTGGCATGAGCTTTGATTTGCGCAAATCAGGAAATCTATCCTTACGCAAATGTAACCAAACAAGATCGCCAGGTGCAAACACAACATGTGATAGAGGCAAAGGTGTCCCGTCTTTCGATGAGATGGTGGATTTCGCTTTGGTGGAAGTCGACTTTGACGATCCGACTACGAACGTGCGAGGACGTCGCGCCTTAGCAATCGCTAAACCAACTCCGAGAGGTTATTGGCCACGCCGGAGCACGATCAACCTGACCACGAGGGTCTGTTTCCTGCAAGCAAACGAAGAACAAGCAAGAAACTAAGATTGCAATCTGGATATTGCGAATATAAGATGAAATCTTTATTGATCAAGGTGGGGTTCTGTGACGCCTTTGTCTGGTCGTTGAACACAAACGAAGTACGCGAAGTTGCAGCTATGGCGAACTTTTAATCTAAACAAAACCCAAAGTCTAAACGATGCCCTAAGGGCTGTATATATGGAGGAAGAGGGGGGGAATTTCGTGGCCCTTGGTGGAGGGGTCCGAAATCAACCCTATCTCTTGTTTCCCCACACATACGGACTCTAAAAATAGCCTATACTTATGTATTTCGAAATTACATGGGCCTGGCTCAATAATAAGGTGACGCAGCACCTAAAATAGCCTCGGGACGAAATATATGAAGTGGCATCTTGTATATTTCGTCCAAGGCTTCATGCACCCATTATGGTGGCTTCAAAGTCTTGAAATCATCACTTGTAACTTCGTTCTTGTTTCCCTTGCGCATGCCATCATCTCCATGCTTGTTCTTGCTCCAATGTTCATCCTTCTCCAAGCTAGGCCCTTCATTTGTAAGCAAAACAAATGTATCCAATTTAGGCAGCATCATATTCTCATGAACACTAGAATCATTACCAAGAAACGAAAGTACCTGGTAATTTAGTTGGCGTGCACGAGCTCTAGTAATTGGTCCAGTATGTATAGCAGCAGGGGCTGTGGGTGTAACAATTGTATTGATGTCCTCATCATCCTCCCCTTCTTGAAATGAAGTCGTCCTCGACAGAAGTTCATCTTCCTCACCCAAATAAGGCTTCAAATCTGCAATGTTAAAAGTGGGACTAACCCCAAAATCTGCAGGCAGCTCAAGTTTATATGCATTATCATTTATTTTCTCTAACACCTTAAAGGGACCATCAGCACGTGGCATTAACTTTGATTTGCGCAAATCAGGAAATCTATCCTTACGCAAATGTAACCAAACAAGATCTCCAGGTGCAAACACAACATGTTTTCTACCCTTATCTCCAGCAAGTTTATATTTAGCATTCTGCGCTCAATGTTTTCCTTAGTTAACTCATGCATTTTTAAAATCAATTCAGCACGTTGTTTAGCATCAAAATTAACCTTCTCCGAAGATGGAAGAGGCAACAAATCAATAGGTGCACGAGGTAGGAAACCATACACAACTTCGAAAGGGCACATCTTAGTAGTAGAATGCAATGAACGATTATAAGCAAATTCAATATGAGGCAAGCATTCCTCCCACATTTTCTTATTATTCTTCAAAACAGCCCTAAGCATAGTAGACAACGTTCTATTGACTACTTCAGTTTGTCCATCAGTTTGGGGGTGACAAGTAGTACTAAAAAGCAGTTTAGTCCCCAACTTAGCCCATAAACATCTCCAAAAGTGGCTAAGAAATTTAGTATCACGATCTGAAACAATAGTATTTGGCACACCATGCAAGCGAATAATTTCACGAAAGAACAAATCAGCAACATTAATAGCATCATCGCTTTTATGACATGGTATAAAGTGTGCCATTTTCGAGAATCTATCCACAACAACAAATATGCTATCCCTCCCCTTCTTTGTTTGAGGTAAACCTAAAACAAAGTCCATAGATATATCCTCCCAAGGAACACTAGGTACAGGCAAAGGCATATATAAACCATGAGGATTGAGGCGTGACTTAGCTTTTTGACATGTAGTGCAGCGAGCAACAAAACGCTCAACATCCCGTCTCATCTTTGGCCAAAAGAAATGTGTAGCAAGTACGTCCTCCGTCTTCTTCACGCCAAAGTGTCCCATTAATCCTCCTCCATGCGCCTCCTGCAACAACAAAAGACGAACGGAGCTAGCTGGAATGCATAGCTTGTTAGCACGAAACACAAATCCATCGTTAACAACAAACTTGTTCCACATTCTTCCTTCTTTACAATTATGCATTACATCTTTAAAATCAGCATCATGCACATATTGATCTTTGATGGTCTCCAAACCAAATATTTTGAAGTCAAGTTGTGAAAGCATAGTATATCGACGAGACAAAGCATCAGCAATAACATTTTCTTTTCCCTTCTTGTGTTTAATGACATAAGGGAAAGTCTCAATGAATTCAACCCATTTAGCATGTCTACGATTCAGTTTAGCTTGACTTTTAATATGTTTCAATGATTCATGATCAGAATGTATAACAAATTCTTTGGGCCATAAATAATGTTGCCATGTTTCTAAAGTCCGAACAAGAGCATATAATTCTTTATCATAAGTAGAATAATTCAGACTAGGCCCACTCAATTTTTCAGAAAAAGTATGCAACAGGTTTGCCATCTTGTAATAACACACCTCCTAATCCAATTCCACTAGCATCACATTCAAGCTCAAAAGTCTTATTAAAATCAGGAAGTTGGAGTAAAGGAGCATGTGTCAACTTATCTTTCAATACCGTGAAGGCTTCTTCCTGTGCGGTACCCCAAAGAAAAGGCACATCTTTCTTTGTAAGCTCATTGAGAGGTGCAGCAATGGTGCTGAAATCTCTCACAAAACGCCTATAGAATCCAGCGAGGCCAAGAAAACTCCTCACGTGTGTGACCGTTTTGGGCTGCGGCCAACTCTCAATAGCTTCAATCTTGGCTTGATCAACTTCAATTCCCTGTGGAGTAACAACATAGCCAAGAAAAGATACTCGATCGGTGCAAAAGGTGCACTTCCCAAGGTTACCAAACAAACGTGCATCACGTAGAGCAATAAAAACAGCACGTAAATGTTCCAAATGTTCTTCCAAAGATCTGCTATAAATCAATATGTCATCAAAGTAAACTACCACAAATCGTCCAATGAAAGCACGTAAAACTTCGCTCATTAATCTCATGAAAGTACTAGGTGCATTAGTTAACCCAAAAGGCATGACTAACCACTCATATAATCCAAACTTAGTTTTAAATGCTGTTTTCCATTCATCTCCCAATTTCATACGAATTTGATGGTAGCCACTACGCAAATCAACTTTGGAGAATATTGTAGAGCCACTCAATTCATCAAGCATATCATCTAGCCTAGGAATAGGATGACGATAACGAATAGTAATATTATTAATGCCTCTACAATCAACACACATACGTGATGTACCATCCTTTTTCGGCACTAGAATAATAGGAGCAGCACAAGGACTAAGGGATTCGCGTATATAACCTTTGTCGAGAAGCTCTTGTACTTGACGCATAATCTCCTTCGTCTCCTCTGGATTGGTACGGTATGGTGCACGGTTTGGCAGTGAAGCACCGGGAATTAAGTCAATCTGATGCTCAATCCCTCGAATAGGCGGTAATCCCGGTGGCACGTCTTGTGGAAAGACGTCAGCGAACTCCTGCAAAATGTTAGTGACAGCAGGAGGCAAAGAGGAAGGCACGTCCTCGAATGAAAATAATGCCTCTTTGCACACAAAAGCAGATTTGCTGAAATCTAGCTCACCAATATCAGATTTGGTGGCAAATAAATATGCACTTTTCAATTTAATTTCAGAAACAACACTAGATGGTTTATTATTAGGCTTCATTTGTTGCTCAAATTCTTTTGCCACAATCTGATTTTCACTCTTATTCTTCTCCTGTTTTGCTTTATTAGCTCTATTAATATCATCTTTCAAAATGGAATCAGGAGTCATAGGAAGCAAAGTAATATTTTTATCCTTATGAACAAGAGTATAGTGATTGTTTCTACCATGGTGTACAGAATTTTTATCAAATTGCCATGGTCTACCAAGTAATAAGGAACATGCTTGCATAGGTACCACATCACAATCAACATAATTAGCATATGTAGAGATACTAAAATGCACACGAACAGTACGTGTTACCTTAACCTTGCCGCTGTTGTTGAACCATTGGATGTAGTAAGGATGTGGATGTGGTCTTGTGGTGAGAGAAAGCTTCTCCACCATCTCCATGCTAGCCAAGTTGTTGCAACTACCTCCGTCTATGATGACGCGCACAGAACGTTCCTTCACAACTCCCTTAGTATGGAACAAATTGTGCCTCTGATTTTGCTCAGCTTGTGTGACCTGCACACTCAAAACACGTTGAGCAACTAAACATTCATACCTGTCAGCGTCTTCAGGAGCCATGTATTGCGTCTCATGATCAGAATCATCTCCACCATGTTCTTCACGTGTAATAAGAGCCAAAGTCTCCTCATCATAGTCACTAGCGGACTCATATCCACCATCCGCGGTAGCAATCATCACACGCGGAGATTTGCATTCTCTCGCATAATGACCTCCTCCCTTACAACGACGTGAAATAATATCACTTGTGTGCCCTGTTGATGCCATGGAAGAAGAAGAACTCCGTGCAGGCCCAGCAGGTGCGCTCTTGGCAGATAATGGTGGTTGTGCCTGTTTTCTTGTATCACGACTGGAGGAGGCACCTAATTGAGGTGCTGGTGCAGTTGAAGTAGAAGATGCACGCGGTGTCCATGATGAAGGTCGGCCTGCAGAAAAGTTAGTTCGCCCCAATGCTTGTCGATCCTGCACTTCACGTTCAGCTTTACAAGCAAGATGGAATAAACGAGTGATATTAGTATACTCCTTATAGTCTAGAATGGTCTGAATCTCTCTATTTAATCCACCCAGAAAACGTGCAAGCATAGCTTCATTCTCCTCAACAATACCACATCTAATCATGCCAGTTTGTAATTCCTGATAATATTCTTCTACAGAATTTTCCCTTGTCTTAAACGTTGCAATTTTTGAAGCAATTCACGTTGATAATATGGTGGAACCCAACGCGTACGCATAGCAGTTTTCAAAGCAGCCCAAGTAGTTGGAATAGGATATAATCTACAATGTTCAGACCACCATACACATGCAAAACTAGTGAAAGCACAAACAGCAGCAGCAACTCGTCTCTCCTCAGGATATTGTAAACATGTAAATCATTGTTCAGTTTCTAACTCCCAAGTAAGATATATATCAGGAACATATCTACCCTCAAATGGTAGAATATTCAATTTTAGATTAGGAATATGGACATCATCTCGTACCTGAGGTGGTGGTGCAGGCCTACCATTACGAATATATACCTGAGGTCGACCTGGTGGTGGTGGTGCTGGTGGCTGCACGTAGTTCGGATTTTGATCAACCTCATCCTCATAATCTCCCACATAATCATCATCCTCCTGGGTACCAGCAGCAGCAGTAGTAGGTGCCAAAGAAGCACCAACAGCAGTAGCTGCGGCACCAGAATTTTGTCTTGGCTCAATAGGAACACGCTGTGCTCGTCCATACTGATTCGGAAGGGGGCGTAGTTGTTGTTGTTGCAGAGGTGCGACAGGTGCAGCCGGTGGTGGAAGACGCGCAAGCAGTTCATTAAATCTGTTATCGAGCTTTGTTTCGAACGTCTTCTCAAGGCCAGTAATCTTCTCCATGGCCTCTTCAAAATTGTTCAGCACATCTTGCACCTGTTCAGTCATCATTTGCTGAAACTTATCATGAAGCTCCTTGTTCGATAAGTTCTCCCAGTCAATCTCGTCGGCTTGTGATCCTGGCATGGTTAGCTGCAATAGAAACACACAAGAATATGATCCTACAGACTACTAAGAAGTGGTGGTGGTGTATCACAAATCCGTCAAGCAAATCTCAAATTCTTACCAGTTCTTACCCAGCAGCAGGCGGTGATCGGCAACCGTTGTAGTCAAAAACTCTCAAAGCTTGGATAGAGCGATTACCAGGGAGAGTCAAACACACGACGTAAATGTAGGTGGAGCTGTGAAGGCTTATAGTATGGTAGCAAAAAGGGTCAGCAATAATCAATTCAGAGATGCAAAGTTGAATAAACGCTCAACGACGGTACTGTGCTGGTCCTAGGCTAGACTGTGCTAGAGAAGCGAGCCTAGAACACCAACAAAATCATGGCGCGGCACGTAAACAAGGGAAAAGCAAACTCTGAATTTTTTTTTCGCTCTTTTTTTTGTGCTCTTTTTTTTTGCGCTGCTTTTTTTTTGCGAAAAATCACTATAATGGCGAGTGTCTCAAAACTCTTCCTAGGTCAAACTGACAGGATGGGCACGAAATTTTTTTTTCGACCAATTTTTTTTTTCGACTGCCCGGACCCAAAAACTGGAAACGGGTCAAAAAAAACTTCCTATAATGGCACCTGTCTCAAAACACTCAGACACACCTAAAAATAGGATAGCCAGAAATATTTTTGAAAAATGCGTTTTCGAAAAATTTTGGGCCTAAACGGAGCGTGGTTTCCCGACTCTTTTTTTTTTCCGAAACCTACTCCGGCAAGGAAACACGAATCGAAAACTAGATGGATCTCGAAAACAAACCTAATAAGCAAGGAACTCGGATTGGTGGTGGATATATGGTGGTGGTATATGGCAGCGGTGGTGGTAGCGGTGGTAGTATATGGATATGAATCGGTGGTGGTATATGGACACGGATTGGTGGTGGTATATGGATACGGATTCGGAGCGGTGGTGGTAGATGGCAGGGGCGATGATGATGGTGCGGCGGCGGCGTGACAACTTATGACCAGAACTCGAAACTCTAAAAGACTAGACTCTAAGACCAGCAACTAGACCGACGATGCAACCGCAAATTCAACAAAGCAAAACCCTAAAAAGATTATGCAAAGGCTCAGATTGGTTCGGATATGATGAACTAACCCTAATTTTTTTTGTGGCTTTTTCGTGGACTGTAGGTATGAAGAACAGACTCGATCTAAACTACGAAAAACTGTAAAATCTCACCGAGCAACCTGGAAATCTGATACCACTTGATAGAGGCAAAGGTGTCCCGTCTTTCGATGAGATGATGGATAACGCTTTGGTGGCAGTCGACTTTGACGATCCGACTACGAACGTGCGAGGACGTCGCGCCTTAGCAATCGCTAAACCAACTCCGAGAGGTAATTGACCACGCCGGAGCACGATCAACTTGACCACGAGGGTCTGTTTCTTGCGAGCAAACGAAGAACAAGCAAGAAACTGAGATTGCAATCTGGATATTGCGAATATAAGATGAAAGCTTTATTGATCAAGGTGGGGTTCTATGACGCCTTTGTCTGGTCGTTGAACACAAACGAAGTACGCGAAGTTGCAGCTATGGCGAACTTTTAATCTAAACAAAACCCAAAGTCTAAACGATGGCCTAAGGGCTGTATATATGGAGGAAGAGGGGGGAATTTCGTGGCCCTTGGTGGAGGGGTCCGAAATCAACCCTATCTCTTGTTTCCCCACACATACGGACTCTAAAAATAGCCTACACTTTTGTATTTCGAAATTACATGGGCCTGGCCCAATAATAAGGTGACGCAGCACCTATAATAACCTCGGGACGAAATTTATGAAGTGGCATCTTGTATATTTCGTCCAAGGCTTCATGCGCCCATTATGGTGGCTTCAAAGTCCTGAAATCATCACTTGTAACTCCGTTCTTGTTCCCCTTGCGCATGTCATGATCTCCATGGTTGTTCTTGCTCCAATGTTCATCCTTCTCCAAGCTAGGCCCTTTATTTGTAAGCAAAACAAATGTATCCAATTTAGGCAGCATCATATTCTCATGAACATTAGAATCATTACCAAGAAACGAAAGTACCTGGTAATTTAGTTGGCGTGCGCGAGCTCTAGTAATTGGTCCAGTATGTATAGCAGCAGGGCCTGTGGGTGTAACAATTGTATTGATGTCCTCATCAGTGGCTATGCGGATGATATGGTGGAGGGCCTAGGAAAACTTGCCAAATTTCAGAAAATATGATGGAGTCAAATGATGTTGGTGGTATTTTTGTGGGATGTGGGATGTCAATAGCTTCAAAACGAGCTAAAGAACGTCAAAATCGGAGTTCGGATGAATTAGTTACGGCCAAAACAAGATTTCAGCCGAAGCAGTGTGAGGGTTAACTGGACATCCGGGAGGAGGTCCGGATGATCCGGGCTAGGTCCGGATGATCCGGGTGTACATCCGGATGATCCGGGTTCGTCAGCTCCGGTTCTGTTTTCTGGGTGCGTGGGGTATCCCGACGTCCGGGAGAGGGTCCAGCTGATCCGGGAGGTGTCCGGATGATCCGGGAGAAGGTCCGGATGATCCGGGCAGGTCAAACTGCTCGGGATTTCCTCTCGGGGACGAATTTTTGGGCGGAAATGGATGATTTTCGGGGCAAAATTTGAGGGATTTCGTGGATGGAAGGTGGGGAAACTTGGGGAAATGCTAGATCCACTTGAAACCAAGCAAATCTATGGATCAAAATCAACAAAACATCATCAAACCAACAAATCACAAAAAAATTTGGGGCTATTTTTGGTGGGGATTTTCGGATTTAGGACGAAAACAACAAAATCAAGCTAGAAAAAGAGGGGTAGGGGCTCCAAAAACGTGATCAACGTGGCTCATGATACCATGATGATGTAGGGTGGAACTCTATAGCGTCGATCTTTCACGTTTGGAGTGGATCCTACAGGGAATCACGAAGAACACGCGGAAGCACAACGGGAAACACGGGGGAAAACGAGAGAGAATCACTCAACCAACAAGGAATCGATCACACAAGTGCTAGATCACCTCACACATAAGAGATGCATATGATCCACAATCAACAAAGGTAAGGATACAAAGGACAGTTCATCTCCTAACGGAGGTCTTGAATCCACGAGGGGATCTTCCCATGATGGGGGTCTTGAATCCGCTTGGGGGATCTTCTCCGAAGAGGTCCTGAACTCCGAGGAGAAGTATCCAAGTGGATGACTAAAGGCTCTCTCACAAATATGAGATAATCCAATGCTAACCCTCAAAATGGGGAGGAGGAGGTCTATTTATAGTGCTAAGCCACGAAGGGGTAAGTGAGGGGCGAAGGGGTACACGGGCCTCGGCCCAAGTCATGCGCGCAGGCAAGGCCGGATGATCCGGACGGGGTCCCGGATGATCCGGACGGGGTCCCGGATGATCCGGGCGTCGGGGTCCGGATGATCCGGATGGAGTCCCGGATGATCCGGCTTCGGTGGAAGCCTTCGGGTGTCTTCGGCGCAGTTACCTGGACGATCCGGTGGAGGGTCCGGATGATCCGGCTGGGCCCGGATGATCCGGACGGCAGTCCGGATGTCCGGCCTGGCTCCAACAGCCGCTCCGTCTTCTTCTTCTCCTTTCTTCCGTCTTCTCTTCCATGCTTGGCCTTGGTCCTTGGATTCTCCATGGTCATCTTGGTTGTACCTGAGTGTATGCAAGGTCCATGCATGAGGTAGTAGCCATGTCTCATATGCGGAAAGTGACGGTTCGAAGAGGAGTGAATTCACCTTGTGTCCAATGGCGTATATTCGAGGTCTCGTCATATGTCCTCTTGGGGCTTGGAGAGTAGTCGGAGTGTACATGGGGATGAACGTGGGATGCTCCGCATCATGAAGTCACTCTCACTCTCAATATGGTGGCAAAAGTCACTCAAGTCATCATATGTCGCCGTGGTCAAAGGGAAAATCCCATGCTCAACCATCTCGTCATCGTCGCCGTGGATGAAGGCCGAAGATGGCACATCATCACTCTCGCCTCCAAAGATGGAAGCATCATCCTTGGTCGCCACCTTGTCGCTCGCCTCCAAAGCTTGGTCCGTGAGGGTCTCCGTAGTCGTACTCGTCGCCGCACCGTCTTGAAAAAGAGTCATGGTAGACTCGGCACCATCAATGCCACAAAGAGGGGTGGCGGTGAAGTCGAACTTGGGAGCATCGTCTTGGAGCTCTTCGGGCTTGGACATCTTGGTGGTACTATCCTCATGCTCGTTCTCATGGAGCTTGGTCACCGCGAAGTTTGCTTGAGGTGGAGAAGCCTTGGCCTTCATGAGTTCTTGTTCCGCCTTGAGAGCATCAATGTAGTAGTCCTCAATGGAATTGTAGTTCTCGAGGAAGATGGTCTTGGAGATGTCGTTGTGCAATCCCATCATGAAGTGGAACTTCATCAAAATGGGGTCGTCCACGCCGGCTCGTCGCAAGGCAATCTTCATCTCCTTGAAGTACGCGTCGATGGACTTGGATCCTTGGATGGTGTTCTCCAATTGGCGTCGAAGTTGTTCCGTGTAGGTTGGAGGCACAAACTCTCACCGCAAAGCTCTCTTCGTCTTGGTCCAACTCATGTCGTAGTACTCCGAAGGTGTGTGAAGCCACCATGCCGATGCGTAGTCATGGAAGTTTCTTGTGGCGCACTTCACTTGATCTTCGAGAGGAACTTGATGTAGCTTGAGGTAGTCGTCCATTAAGCGCTCCCACTCGAGATACTCCTCGGGTTCTTGAGTCCCATATAAAGGAATCGCATGGTCGATGTCGAGGTCGTAGTAGCTCGTGGAAGTCACGGACTTGAGCTTGGGGAGCTTCTCTTGAGCGTAGCATTGAGGTTCTTGTTGGCGGAGATGCCGTATGTCCGTAGGCGAAGATGCCTTGAAGTCGCTTGGCGAAGATGCCAAGGGAGATGGTGAAGTCATTGAGCGGTTGTTAGTGTTGAGCTCTTGACCTTCATGTTCTTGTTGGTGATGGTGTCTATGCTGATGTGATCTTGCCGGAGATGGTAGCTCGGAAGGATGTGCTCTTGAGCGTCTTCTTGAAGATGAGGAAGATCGCCTATAGGACTTGATGAGGGCTTTGATCTCCTCCATTTTAGCTTGCATCTTGGCGACAGAGTTGTTGTTCGTGGCATCGAACTCGTCGTCGTTGTTGTAGACCGAAGGTGAAATGCCTTGCCTATCCATCACAAGACTCGAGTAGAGGTGAGTAGGAAATGAGATAAACAATACCAAGTTACCTTTTCTCAAAGTTGATGATGTATCCCGTTTCACTCAATGTGAAATGAAAGAATAGTGGAATTGGTACCGGACTTGTTCACTCACACCTATCAAGTAAAGCTTATGGTAGAGCTCAGTGAGGATAGTGGCACAAACATTTGATGCAATATGTTAGCAAGAGTTAATAATGTTGAAAGAGATTCACAAATTCGCAAGCAAAACAAGTAGATCAATAGCAATATGTGGCACACGGAAACATAGACACGGATAGATAAATGGGGTCGTGCAACCAAGGAATGAGCACAAAATGTGGAATCCACGGAAAACGCTCGTGTTGCACAACTCAAGAGAGACGCTAGCACGATTGCTCAATAGGCGGATACGACACTTGTGCACAACCTATAAGATGCAAAATGGATAAACTTTCTATCCCAAGTATGCTATATATGTATGGTTCCCGGTGTTTCTCACACAATGATCCAAGATTATCAAGTATGATACCATATGATATATTTTGATGCTATGTCTATTGCTTACAAGCTTCTTTGTTGTCTCTTTTTCTTTGCTTAAAAGCTTATTCTCTCTTTTTTTGGATATGGCCACTTTTGCACAATGCACAAACCAAGATAGCAATTGTATATATGTGGGAACAAGCTTGTGACACAAGAGATGATATGATGATACCAATATGATATGGTATGTATGCTATGGGAAGTATGATCACTAATGTGCACAAGTCACGTTGCCGGCAATACTCAAATAGCTAGTCTCGATAGGCAAGTAATGCAAAATGGGCTAAGGGGTTATCAATGCAATTGCAAGGGGAATATACAATGGTGTCGTCGAGGTTACCGTCCTTGGTGATGATGAGTGGCGGTGTTCTTGATGTCGAACCGTTCGTAGTTAGCCGAAACACCCTAGGAAACGGAAAAACCGCAAACTCAAAAGCTCCAAAGGCAAATGTCAAATGGTGGTAGTGGAAAATGGTGGTGGTTTTGCACTAGGCAATGTGGAAGTGGAATGATGGGCTATACACGTGTCGGAGTTGAAGTTTCCGTCCCTAAGTAGCCGAAACACCTTAGGAGACACTAGCCACAACTCAAACAAAATTGGATTAAGTTGGGGTGGAAATGTATGGTAGGCACGTCTATGCGGAAGTGGTGGTGGTGGTTGATGAGGAAGTAATCATCCCTAAGTAGCCGAAACACCTTAGGAGACTCAAATCACTACTCGAACAACCTCAAACGTTATGGTGTACAAAATGGGTTAGGTTGCGGAAGTCGGTGGTGGCTATGCGGATGTTGTGGTGGAAGCCCTAGGCATAGATGCCAAAATTCACAAAATTTGATGAAGTCAAATGTTGTTGGTGGTATTTTTGTGGGAAGGGGAATGTCAATAGCTTCAAAACGAGCTAAAGAACGTCAAAATCGGACTCCGGATGAATTAGTTATGGTCAAAACGGTGAAATGGAAAAACCTGAAATCCCACGGGCCGGACATCCGGGGTCTGGCCGGATTTCCGGGACCTGATGTCCAGAAACTTGTGCTAAAATGCACTCCAGTTGGCGGATGTCCGGGCTAACGGCTGGATTTCCGGGATGGCCGGATGTCCGGGGGTCGGGCCGAATGTCCGGGCTCCAAATCCGAGGATGAACTTGAGGAACTCGACTTTGGGGGGGAAATTGATGATTTCAGGGGGGAAATTGGAGAGATTTCGTGGACGAAAAGTGGGGAAACATGGGGAGATGCTAGATCCACTTGAAACCAAGCAAATCCACGGATCAAAATCAACAAAACATCATCAAACCAACAAATCACAAAAAAATTGGGGCTATTTTTGGTGGGCATTTTCGGATTTTAGGACGAAATCAAGCAAAAGAAGGCTAGAAAACGATGGGAGGGACTCCAAATACGTGATAAATGTGGCTCATGATACCATATGACACAGGGCTAACCCGGTGTAGGTCGATCTTTCATGTTTGGAGTGGGATCCCTCGAAGAACACTATGAACACGGGGAAGAACGGAGAGAAATCACAAGGGGAAACACTCAAGAACAAGTCTAATTACACATCCACTAGACAATCAAACACACAAGATCCACAAGCTACATGAACAACAAAAGGAAAGATACAAGGTAAAGTTCATCCCAAATCCAAAGGAGATGGGGGCTTGAATCCAAGAAGGATCTTCCCACGAAGGGGGCTTGAATCCCTCGGGATCTTCTCACATGGAGGTCTTGAACTCCATGGGAGTGGTCTCTCTCTCTCAAGAGTAGAGGTAGGAGCAAAGCTCACCTAAGAATGAGCTATCATATTTGCTAACCCTAACTAGGAGGAGGGGAGGAGTATATATAGTCTTAGCCACGAAGGGGTAAGTGGGGAAGGGATACATGGGCCTTTGGCCTGACTCTGCGCGCAGGCAGGCGCCGGATGTCCGGGCTGGGGGCCAGATGTCCGGGCGTTCGCAGGAGGCCGGATGTCTAGGGCATGGGGCGGATGTCCGGGCTGGTGAGGTCGGCCTCGGTGCTCTCTGGATAGGGGCACCGGATTTTCGGGGGAGAGCATCGGATGCCCGGTGGTTGCCGAGACGCCGGATGTCCGGGCACACGGGCCGGATGTCCGGCCGCTGATGCTTTGGCCTTCTGTTGGTGCAGTTCGTGGGCGACTGCACAGGCGCCAGATGTTCGGCCTCTGGCCCGGATGTCCGGCCGCTGTAGCTTCAGCAGCTCCGTCTTCTTCCGTCGTCGCTTCCAAGCTTCTCTCGCGGATGGTGTAGTTGTTCCTTGGCGCTTGCACTCTCCTCGACATCCGTGAAGCTCCGACAATACCTATGCATGCACACGGGAGAAGTGTCAAGTAGTATACCATCCTCGAAGGGGTCAAGTAAGCACGTGTAAAGGAGAAGATTCACCTTTATGTATGAGAAGTAGAGGTCGCACGTGTCACTTGCCAAACGGACTCTTGACATGGTGATGACCATAGGATGCTCCGCATCAAATTGAACCTTGTAGGGGTGCGGGTGCTTCTTCTTGACCAATTGAAGCTTGGAGCATAGTTCTTCGCTTGCCAAGTTGTGGCAACTACCTCCATCGATGATGACCTTGACAAACCTTCCATCGATGCCGGCCTTGGTGTGGAAGATGTGGCACCGTTGGTCTTCTTCTTGTTGATGTTGAAGAGTCAAGACCTTGGAGACAATGAGAGCGGGGCTCGTATCTTCATCACAAAAGACTTGATCATCTTCATTCTCGTTCATGCGCCGGTGCATGGCCACTTGCTCAAGAGCTTCCATTTCATCTTCACTCATTGAGTCGTAGGTGCCATCGTCGTTGAGGATCATGGTGCGCTTGTTTGTGCATTTGATGTAGGGCGGAACCCTATGGTGACGATCTTTCACGTTTGGAGTGGATCCTACGGAGAAACACGAAGAACGCGAAGAAGAACACAAGGGAAATCACGGGGAGGAATGAGAGAAACACTCAACCGACAAGTAATTGATCACACAAGGGCTAGATCACCGAACACATAAGGTAGCACAAGATTCAGAATCAACAAAGGGAAGATACAAGAGTAACCGTTCTTCTCCGTGAGGAGGTCTTGAATCCACGAGGGGATCTTCCCGTAAAGGGGTCTTGAATCCAAGTGGATCTTCTCCGAAGAGGCCGCGGTCTCTCATGAGGAGGAGATCCGATGGATGAGCGAGGCTCTATCTCACAAATGAGCTAAATCAATGCTAAATCTAACTAGGAGGAGGTGGAGGAGTATATATAGTCATGGGCCACGAAGGGGTAAGTGGGGGATACATGGACTCGGTCCCATACACTGTGCCCAGACAAGCGTCGGACGTCCGGTGGGTTCCGGTCGTCCGGAGGCTCGGGAAGGTCCAGACGTCCGGGAGTCTTCGGACTTCCGTAGATTTGGCTCGGGTGGAGAAGTACCGGACGTCCGGAGGGGTTCGGTCGTCCGGGGGCCTGGGAGTCATCGGACGTCCGGTCCTGGTCGGACGTCTGGCCGCTGTAGCGTGTGTTGGCCTGGTTTCCTTGGGCTAGCGTGACCTTCAGGGGACGGACGTCCGGGCTGGGTCGGTCGTCCGGTGGCTGTAGCTTCGTGCAGCTCCTTCTCTTGATCCTTGTACTTGGCGTCCTCGCTAGCTCTTCCGTTGGATGTGGTGGCTTCGTCGCTTTTCTCCAAGTACCTGATCATGCATAGAACACATGTTGGAGGTAGTAGCCATGTCTCACATGTAGAAAGTGAAGGTTCGGAAAGGAGCGAGTTCACGTTGTGTCCAATGGCGTAAGGTTGAGGTCTCGTCATAAGTCCTCTTGGAGTTTGGAGAGTAGTCGGAGTGTACATGGGGATGAACGTGGGATGCTCCGCATCATCTCCCCCCCCCCCTTGGGAAAGATCCAACCTCGGATCGTGATCCTCATCACCATGGAAATGGTTGTCGTGGATGGACTTGTAGTTGGACATCGTTGAAGGCATTGCGCAATCCAAGTAGTCCAAGCTGTCGCCGGAGTGATAGACATGCAAAAAGAGCAAACACAAGCAACACTCGGAAATACAATGGTGAGCGCACACAAAGTGTCCATCATGCAAGAATGAGTCCGTGCGGCAAGATTGGTCGTGACAAAGTGCATGAATCTTATCAAGATGATCTATAATGAGATGCAAAGCATTCATGGTAGGAAATGTAATCATTGTGCACACAAATGTGTTGTAAATTTGATCAATGCAACCACGGTGCAAAATGATGTCATAGTGAGACGGTTTATCAATAGCATGAATATGGCAATGGATGCTCAACATGTGTATGTTACCATGCAATTGATGGTTGACAATATGATCATGATGTATGAATATGCCATCAAGGTAGATCACAACAAATTTGCTAAGGAAATGGACAAGCTCATATATCATGGATGACATGGAAATAGATGCAACGAGACAAGCATAATGTGAGTCAATCCATGCATAGGATGCAAACTTGTGGTGAGTATGATATGTCCATCGAGCACAACATGTATGAGCACAATCAACAAATATGGAGGTGTTGGTGTACCAAAGCTCGATGTCAAGACATGAGTGGAGTTCCGAAGGTGCATCCAATAAGTGCGAGCGCTCCTCAATGTGAAGGTCCATGTAGCCAATCTCCAATGTCGCTCCTCCGTTCAGGAGATGTATCATGTAGACAACAAGAAGGAAACAACAACGAAAGAGTGACCCATCCAATATGCGTATTTGAGGATGGCTCAAAGGGAAAGAGGTCACCTTTAGGAGTGTCTCAAGGATGATGTAGTTGCGCATCGAGTATGCCTTCTCATAACCAAAATGTCTCGTGATCGTACCGCCTTGTGAATCTTTCAAAATGAAAGAACATGACAAACACTCGAAAAAACAAATGAGGTTAGCAAAAGTGCAAAACCTATCATTCGTGTGGTAAGATACCAAACAAGTGTATGCATCATGCTCATCATAAGAAAGGACAAGGGAGCATTTCATAGTATGGAGGCATAAGATGCAAGAACAACCAAAAACAATAGGCTCAATCAAACAAGCATGCATCACAAGTAAGGTGTCAAAGTCTCCAAGAGCAATAAGCATAGTATGGTTGCACTCAATACAAGTGGATATGAAAGAGGCAACTAATGGACACAAGAGACAATGATCAAGATATATCATGTGAGAGGCATGAACATATATGTCATCAACCCAAGAAAGCAAGTAATAGTGGAACATGGGTGATGCAACATAGCAAGCAATCATAGCAATCAAGTCAAGCAAGCTAGTAGTGCGAAGATGCAACGTACTAGAAGGAATCATGGCAAGCATGTCATGTGTGCAAATAGTGGGCATGAATAATTCACATGACATAGCACAATCATGAAAGCAAGATATGAGTAGAATGGCATGAATGTATTGGTGAGAGGCCATATGTAAATTGATGAGGACATGACTACCTTGGATACGACCAAAAATATTGCATACATGCATATTTGTCAGGTGATTTCTAGTGCATACTATCAATAATCTATTTATGTTATCCAGAACAAAAATACTTCACACACTTTTGTGTTTTGTCTAATTGCAGGTGTATGGGATATTTGTACAATTCACATATGAAGATAAGGGAAAAAGAGATGTTTAAGTGCTGTTCAAAAAGTTCTCTCACGTCACTTTTGGGCCAAGAGAAGATAGAGTCCAAGTCTCTCACGTTCTGGATTCAGATTCGGACTGCACAGACATACCTGACTCAAAACACCAACAACTTTTGCATACGGACTCCGAATTGGGTAATCCTTTTTTTGTTGGATTCTAGAAGCCCAATTGGATTCTAGATTCACCTTCAAATTCGTCCGGAGCATTGAGATATCAACGAAACAATCAGACGCTGCAGCAGAATCCGAGTCAAACAACAAGTCCAAAGGTGTTGCATCACCTCCACTTGGGCCCATTGGCCTTGTACGACCTAGGGTTAGTTTTAGGCTGCCTTGGGACGTCCTCCCACCTCCTAGGCCGCCACCCCTTGCTCCTATATAAGTAGATCCATCTAGTAGCTTTTCCCTTGGGATTTGTTTAGTTAAAAGTTAGCCATTGCAACTTCGTGTACTTCGTTTGTGTCCAACGACCAGACCAAGACCGCTTACGGATCCCCACCTTTATCAGTAGTTCATATATATTCGCAATATTCAGATTGCTTTATCATATTCTTGCTTGTTCTTTGATTGCTTGCAAGAATAGACCTTCGTGGTCAGGTTGATCGTGCTCCGACGTGGTCAATAACCTCTCGGAGTTGGTTTAGCGATTGCTAAGGCGCAACGTCGTGCATGTTTGTAGTCGGATCGTCAAAGTCGTCTCCACCAAATGATAGTTATCATCTCATCGAAAGACCGGGACACCCCGCCTCTATCAAGTGGTATCAGTTTTTAGGTTGCTCGGTGAGAATTTCCAGTTTTCCCTAGATTAGATTTATTTTCTTACCTATTGTCCAAGAAAAAGCCACAAAAAAAAGTTAGATCTATTCATCCTCTGTCCAAGACAGTCTGAGCCTTTGCAATTTTCTTTTTATTGTTTGCATTATTGAATTATCGGTTGCATCGCCGTGTCGAGTTGCTGGTCTTAGTGTCTAGTTCGTTTAGAGTTTCGAGTTCTGTTCAAATTAGTCACACCGCCGCTGCATCATTATCCCTTCCGTTGTCCATCATCCCATCCATCAATTTGCACCACGTGCTACGCATTGTTCATTGTCATAATCATAGTTGAGGTCATTCACATCTTCGCCTGATCCAATCTGCCTCTTATCTAGTTTGTCTTGGAAAGAGAGAGAAAAAAACGATTGAGAAAAAAAAGAAAAAAGAGAGCGAAAAAAAAGCCAGAGAGAAAAAAGTGTGAGAAAAAAAAAGAGAAGAGAAAAAAAATCTGGATCTATCTAGACTCAATCTCGTAGTTGAATTCGGACTGGGATCTATTTTTTGCACTGTTCAGTAAAAAAGGCATAACTTCCTCATACGAACTCCGTTTTGGCTCAACAAGTACTCAAATTAAAGCTAGCGACTAGACACATCTGAATAGTTGCAAAAGCAAGTTCAATATTTAGCGTCTCAAAATCAGCTTCTAAATAGGTCTTTTTGCCCTCCGAAGTTCGCGCATACAGTTTGTTCCAGTTTTTCAGGCCAGTTTTAAAATTCTTTGACTCCTCATATCAATTCAGAATTGAGTGATTCTTTTTGCATTGGAAAGCTTGAGTTAGTAGCAAACTTGTCAAGAGGAAAGTTGGAGAGAGAGTTGTTATATATCCTGCTTGGCAGTTGTTATTCATCATTATCTTTACTACCGTTGTGATCTTCACTTATATCTTGCTGTCCAGAGCTACTTATCCTTCATTGATGCTAGTTGTGCTATGCTGTGACCTCATTAGTGTTCTAGGATCGCGTCTCTAGTCCGGTCTAGCCTAGGACCAGCACAGTACCGTCGTTGAGCGTTTATTCAACATTGCATCTTTGAATCGATTATTGCTAATCTTTTGCTACCATATATAGCCAACCCAGCTCCACATATTTCTACACTGTGTATACGTACGTTCCCCTGGCAATCGCTTTACACAATCTTCGGAGTTATTTGACACGGCTGGTTGCCTGTCACCACCTGTCGCATGGTAAGAACTTGTAAGATATTGATATTTGCTTTACTGTGAGCACGTTAGAACCACATCCTAGTTCTTCATAGGAACATTATTCTCGAATTTTGTTTCTTGTTTCTACTAATCATGACAGGTTCCGGAGAAAGAAGTTCTTGGACGACGAACACATCTTCACCATCACGAGAGTTGGGACAACACACACAAGCACATGGTCAGGTTATCTCTTTACCATCATTTGAGGGTAGATTTAATCCTGCTATTTATCTAGATTGGGAGCTTGAAGTAGAACAAGTTTTTAGTTACCATGACTTTTCTGAACTTGAGCGAGTACGAGCTGCCACTAGAGTATTTACTAGTTTTGCTTCTGTTTGGTGGAGTGTGCATTGTAAGAAAAACATTGATAACCAACCCACAACTTGGAAAGATTTGAAACATGTACTGAGACAACATTTTTTCCTTCCTTACTATCGTCATGAATTGCTTCGCAAATTTGAACAATTTAAATAAGGCAATAACACTGTTCATGCTTACTACCAAGAGTTCAAATCTTATATGCATCATTGTGACGTAGAAGAATCTGAGGATGATACAATGAATAGATTTTTTGGTGGTTTGAACCATGATATTCAGACAAGATTTAGGTGTATATTCCTCTTTGCATTACTGGTATGTATGTTTGTGCTTGTACCTTTGAGAGACAGTTACAGGAGGATGCATTGGGTGACTACAACAACTACTATTCCAATTCATGCTCACTACCATCGGTTGATTCCTCCACCGTTGCACCTACTAGAACAGCCACACCTCAGATTTTGAGTGCGACATCATCTCAAGTGTATGGTACATTGTCATTGTCCATACCGACATCAGCTACGTCTTTGCGACAAGGTAACAGTGAAGGTATTGATGATATAACTTCACATGAGAATGATGCATCCCTAATTAACTTAAATACATCATGTGTTGAGTTACCTATTGATTTGAGCACGCCACCTATTTTAGAGAATCATGTTACTATCATGAATGCATCATGTGATCAAACAACTGAAATACCAATAATTTTGGGTGCACCCATTGAATTAACTATTGATGCAAAAGAACCAATGTTTAATCATTTTGATATGACCTCTAATCTTGGTGATGATTCTGTGTCCAATGACTTACTGCATGTTTGCTTATTTAAGCATGTTGTAGCATGTAAATTTGATGCAAGTAAGGTTTATTCACCAATGTTGGGATGGTTTAATGATGAATATTGTCAATCTTTTGATAGCAATAAGAGCTTCACCTATATGTGCAAACTGAGTTGCAATATTTTCATGCCTTCTACTTATGATAATATTTTGGCTTTATATTTAAAGATCTATGAAAGTTACTCATGTATACATGTGTCATATGTGCAAAAATCAAAGGAAGTAAAAAATGGATGACATATACATATACAACATGTATACCTTGTCTCTTTTGTTAGCCACATTTCAGATTAAGCAACGCCGAGGACGGCTTTGTTTTCAAAAAGGGGAGGATGATGAGGACATGACTACCTTGGATACGACCAAAAATATTGCATACATGCATATTTGTCAGGTGATTTCTAGTGCAAACTATTCAATAATCTATTTATGTTATCCAGAACAAAAATACTTCACACAGTTTTGTGTTTTGTCTAATTGCAGGTGTATGGGATATTTGTACAATTCACATATGAAGATAAGGGAGAAAGAGATGTTTAAGTGCTGTTCAAAAACTTCTCTCACGTCACTTTTGGGCCAAGAGAAGATAGAGTCCAAGTCTCTCACGTTCTGGATTCAGATTCGGACTGCACAGACATACCTGAATCAAAACGCCAACAACTTTTACATATGGACTCCGAATTGGGTGATTCATTTTTTGTTGGATTCTAGATTTTGTGCTCTTTCCAGCCCAATTGGATTCACCTTCAAATTCGTCCGGAGCGTTGAGATATCGACGAAACAATCAGACGCTGCAGCAGAATCCTAGTCAAACAACAAGTCCAAAGGTGTTGCATCACCTCCACTTGGGCCCGTTGGCCTTGTACGACCTAGGGTTAGTTTTAGGCTGCCTTGGGACGTCCTCCCACCTCCTAGGCCGCCACCCCTTGCTCCTATATAAGTAGATCCATCTAGTAGCTTTTCCCTTGGGATTTGTTTAGTTAAAAGTTAGCCATTGCAACTTCGTGTACTTCGTTTGTGTCCAACGACCAGACCAAGACCGCTTACGGATCCCCACCTTTATCAGTAGTTCATATATATTCGCAATATTCAGATTGCTTTATCATATTCTTGCTTGTTCTTCGATTGCTTGCAGGAATAGGCCTTCATGGTCAGGTTGATCGTGCCCCGACGTGGTCAATAACCTCTCAGAGTTGGTTTAGCGATTGCTAAGGTGCAACGTCGTGCACGTTTGTAGTCGGATCGTCAAAGTCGTCTCCACCAAATGATAGTTATCATCTCATCGAAAGATCGGGACACCCCGCCTCTATCATAAATAGCAATGGGGCATCATGACTCTCCCATCACAACAAGCATCAATAGTATGGGGCACAAAGAAATCATGGCAATAGCTACTAGGATCTCCACCAAGCATGCAAATACACATAGGGTCAATCATGGGTAGATGCAAGCAAGGGTCAGAATTGCATGGCAAAGGCATAGAAGCGAGTATAACATGCAAAGTGAACACGGTAAAATGAGCATAAGGGGACAAATGGTAAATAGCCCATAGCCATGTGAGAGACAAGTAGAAGAGATGCGCGTAGTCCTTGCGCGAAGGGGACGGTGGTAAGGATAGTCCACGGGATCCCAAGTCAGCGTTGCTCTCAAGAGCTCGTTTTGTCAACTCTTGGCATTGAGAGGATGACGAGTATACGTGAGTACCTACACAAAACAAAGACAAAGGAAAAATTGTGTGTGCATGGTATATGTACACATCATCCATCATGATGCGCACGGGCATGTGTCGGTTAGCACAAAATATCCAATGCTCAAATAAATGAGATGCGTGATATAGAAACATGTCATCCATCATGATAGGTTTGTTATTATGTACGGGATAATGGAGACTCAAAGGATGTAATGCATCATGAGAAATATCTAGAGCATTGTTATTCATGGAATGCATATGGTGTACACTATCATGGGAATCATGCAAAGTATGAAATGCATCAAGATCTCCTAATATGTATGAGGAAACTATGGGGGTCTCCTCATGAGCATTTATGGAAACATCACATGGAGAATATTGAAAACATCCAAAACAAAGCATGATGAGGACATCAATACCATTGTTACACCCACAGCCCCTACTGCTACATATACGGGACCAATTAATAGAGCTCGCCCACGCCAATTAAATTATCAGGTACTTTCGTTTCTTGGTAATGATTCTAATGTTCATGAGAATATGATGCTGCCTAAATTGGATACATTTGTTTTGCTTACAAATGAAGGGCCTAGCTTGGAGAAGGATGAACAGTGGAGCAAGAACAAGCATGGAGATGATGGCATGCGCAAAGGGAACAAGAACGGAGTTAGAAGTGATGATTTCAGGACTTTGAAGCCACCATAATGGGTGCATGAAGCCTTGGACGAAATATACAAGATGCCACTTCATAAATTTCGTCCCGAGGCTATTATAGGTGCTGCGTCACCTTTTTATTGGGCCAGGCCCATGTAATTTCGAAATACATAAGTATAGGCTATTTTTAGAGTCCGTATGTGTGGGGAAACAAGAGATAGGGTTGATTTCGGACCCCTCCACCAAGGGCCACGAAATTCCCCCTCTCTTCCTCCATATATACAGCCCTTAGGGCACCGTTTAGATTTTGGGATTTGTTTAGTTAAAAGTTAGCCATTGCAACTTCGTGTATTTCGTTTGTGTCCAACGACCAGACCAAGACCGCTTACGGATCCCCACCTTTATCAATACTTCATACATATTCGCAATATTCAGATTGCCTTTATCATATTCTTGCTCGTTCTTCGATTGCTTGCAGGAATAGACCTTCGTGGTCAGGTTGATCGTGCTCCGGCGTGGTCAATAACCTCAGGAGATTGGTTTAGCGATTGCTAAGGCGCAACGTCGTGCACGTTTGTAGTCGGATCGTCAAAGTCGTCTCCACCAAATCGATAGTTATCATCTCATCGAAAGATCGGGACACCTCGCCTCTATCAAGTGGTATCAGATTTCCAGGTTGCTCGGTGAGATTTTACAGTTTTTCGTAGTTTAGATCGAGTCTGTTCTTCATACCTACAGTCCACGAAAAAGCCACAAAAAAAATTAGGGTTAGTTCATCATATCCGAACCAATCTGAGCCTTTGCATAATCTTTTTAGGGTTTTGCTTTGTTGAATTTGCAGTTGCATCGTCGTTTCTAGTTGCTGGTCTTAGAGTCTAGTCTTTTAGAGTTTCGAGTTTTGGTCATAAGTTGTCACGCCGCCGCCGCACCATCATCATCACCCCTGCCATCTACCACCACCGCTTATCCGCCACCGCTTCGAATCCGTATCCATATATCACCACAGCTGTCATATACCACCACCGCTGCCATCTACCACCATATATCCACCACCAATCCGAGTTCTTGTCATATTAGGTTTGTTTTCGAGATCCATCTAGATTCCGATTCGTGTTTCCTTGCCGGAGTAGGTTTCGGAAAAAAAAAGAGTCGGGAAACCACGCTCCGTTTAGGCCCAAAATTTTTTGAAAACGCATTTTTCGAAAAAATTTCTGGCTATCCTATTTTTAGGTGTTTCTGAGTGTTTTGAGACAGGTGCCATTATAGGAAGTTTTTTTTGACCCGTTTCCAGTTTTTGGGTCCGGGCAGTCGAAAAAAAAAATTGGTCGAAACAATTTCGTGCCCATCCTGTCAGTTTGAGCTAGGAAGAGTTTTGAGACACTCGCCATTATAGTGATTTTTCGCAAAAAAATAGCGCAAAAAATAAGAGCGCAAAAAAAAGAGCGAAAAAAAAAATTCAGAGTGTGCTTTTCCCTTGTTTACGTGACGCACCGTGATTTTGTTGGTGTTCTAGGCTCGCGTCTCTAGCACAGTCTAGCCTAGGACCTGCACAGTACCGTCGTTGAGCGTTTATTCAACTTTGCATCTCTGAATTGATTATTGCTGACCCTTTTTTCTACCATACTATAAGCCTTCCCAGCTCCACATACATCTACGTCGTGTGTTTGACTCTCCCTGGTAATCGCTCTATCCAAGCTTTGAGAGTTTTTGACTACAACCGTTGCCGATCACCGCCTGCTGCTGGGTAAGAACTGGTAAGAATTTGAGATTTGCTTGACGGATTTGTGATACACCACCACCACTTCTTAGTAGTCTGTAGGATCATATTCTTGTGTGTTTCTATTGCTGCTAACCATGCCAGGATCACAAGCCGACGAGATTGACTGGGAGAACTTATCGAACAAGGAGCTTCATGATAAGTTTCAGCAAATGATGACTGAACAGGTGCAAGATGTGCTAAACAATTTTGAAGAGGCCATGGAGAAGATTACTGGCCTTGAGAAGACGTTCGAAACAAAGCTCGATAACAGATTTAATGAATTGCTTGCGCGTCTTCCACCACCGGCTGCACCTGTCGCACCTCTGCAACAACAACAACTGCGCCCCCTTCCGAATCAGTATGGACGAGCACAGCGTGTTCCTATTGAGCCAGGACAAAATTCTGGTGCCGCTGCTACTGCTATTGGTGTTTCTTTGGCTCCTGCTACTGCTGCTGCTGGTACCCAGGAGGATGATGATTATGTGGGAGATTATGAGGATGAGGTTGATCAAAATCCGAATTACGTGCAGCCACCAGCACCACCACCACCAGGTCGACCTCAGGTATATATTCGTAATGGTAGGCCTGCACCACCACCTCAGGTACGAGATGATGTCCATATTCCTAAACTGAAATTGAATATTCCACCATTTGAGGGTAGATATGTTCCTGATATATATCTTACTTGGGAGTTAGAAACTGAACAACGATTTACATGTTTACAATATCCTGAGGAGAGACGAGTTGCTGCTGCTGTTTGTGCTTTCACTAGTTTTGCATGTGTATGGTGGTCTGAACATTGTAGATTATATCCTATTCCAACTACTTGGGCTGCTTTGAAAACTGCTATGCGTACTCGTTGGGTTCCACCATATTATCAACGTGAATTGCTTCAAAAATTACAGCGTTTAAGACAAGGGAAAAATTCTGTAGAAGAATATTATCAGGAATTACAAACTGGCATGATTAGATGTGGTATTGTTGAGGAGAATGAAGCTATGCTTGCATGTTTTCTGGGTGGATTAAATAGAGAGATTCAGACCATTCTAGACTATAAGGAGTATACTAATATCACTCGTTTATTCCATCTTGCTTGTAAAGCTGAACGTGAAGTGCAGGATCGACAAGCATTGGGGCGAACTAACTTTTCTGCAGGCCGACCTTCATCATGGACACCACGTGCATCTTCTACTTCAACTGCACCAGCACCTCCATCCGGTGCCACCTCCAGCCGTGATACAAGAAAACAGGCACAACCACCATTATCTGCCAAGAGCGCACTTGCGGGGCCTGCACAGCGTTCTTCTTCTTCCATGGCATCAACAGGGCACACAAGTGATATTATTTGTCGTCGTTGTAAGGGAGGAGGTCATTATGCGAGGGAATGCAAATCTCCGCGTGTGATGATTGCTACCGCGGATGGTGGATATGAGTCTGCTAGTGACTATGATGAGGAGACTTTGGCTCTTATTACACGTGAAGAACATGGTGGAGATGATTCTGATCATGAGATGCAATACATGGCTCCTGAAGACGCTGACAGGTATGAATGTTTAGTTGCTCAACGTGTTTTGAGTGTGCAGATCACACAAGCTGAGCAAAATCAGAGGCACAATTTGTTCCATACCAAGGGAGTTGTGAAGGAACGTTCTGTGCGCGTCATCATAGACGGAGGGAGCTGCAACAACTTGGCTAGCATGGAGATGGTGGAGAAGCTTTCTCTCACCACAAGACCACATCCACATCCTTACTACATCCAATGGTTCAACAACAACGGCAAGGTTAAGGTAACACGTACTGTTCGTGTGCATTTTAGTATCTCTACATATGCTGATTATGTTGATTGTGATGTGGTACCTATGCAAGCATGTTCCTTATTACTTGGTAGACCATGGCAATTTGATAAAAATTCTGTACACCATGGTAGAAACAATCACTATACTCTTGTTCATAAGGATAAAAATATTACTTTGCTTCCTATGACTCCTGATTCCATTTTGAAAGATGATATTAATAGAGCTAATGATGAGGACATCAATACAATTGTTACACCCACAGCCCCTGCTGCTATACATACTGGACCAATTACTAGAGCTCGTGCACGCCAACTAAATTACCAGGTACTTTCGTTTCTTGGTAATGATTCTAATGTTCATGAGAATATGATGCTGCCTAAATTGGATACATTTGTTTTGCTTACAAATGAAGGGCCTAGCTTGGAGAAGGATGAACATTGGAGCAAGAACAAGAACGGAGTTACAAGTGATGATTTCAGGACTTTGAAGCCACCATAATGGGTGCATGAAGCCTTGGACGAAATATACAAGATGCCACTTCATAAATTCCGTCCCGAGGCTATTTTAGGTGCTGCGTCACCTTATTATTGGGCCAGGCCCATGTAATTTCGAAATACATAAGTATAGGCTATTTTTAGAGTCCGTATGTGTGGGGAAACAAGAGATAGGGTTGATTTCGGACCCCTCCACCAAGGGCCACGAAATTCCCCCCCTCTTCCTCCATATATACAGCCCTTAGGGCATCGTTTAGACTTTGGGTTTTGTTTAGATTAAAAGTTCACCATAGCTGCAACTTCGCGTACTTCGTTTGTGTTCAACGACCAGACAAAGGCGTCACAGAACCCCACCTTGATCAATAAAGCTTTCATCTTATATTCGCAATATCCAGATTGCAATCTTAGTTTCTTGCTTGTTCTTCGTTTGCTCGCAGGAAACAGACCCTCGTGGTCAGGTTGATCGTGCTCCGGCGTGGTCAATAACCTCTCGGAGTTGGTTTAGCGATTGCTAAGGCGCGACGTCCTCGCACGTTCGTAGTCGGATCGTCAAAGTCGACTTCCACCAAAGCGAAATCCACCATCTCATCGAAAGACGGGACACCTTTGCCTCTATCAATGGTGGTCTGAACATTGTAGATTATATCCTATTCCAACTACTTGGGCTGCTTTGAAAACTGCTATGCGTATGCGTTGGGTTCCACCATATTATCAACGTGAATTGCTTAAAAAATTGCAGCGTTTAAGACAAGGGAAAAATTCTGTAGAAGAATATTATCAGGAATTACAAACTGGCATGATTAGATGTGGTATTGTTGAGGAGAATGAAGCTATGCTTGCACGTTTTCTGGGTGGATTAAATAGAGAGATTCAGACCATTCTAGACTATAAGGAGTATACTAATATCACTCGTTTATTCCATCTTGCTTGTAAAGCTGAACGTGAAGTGCAGGATCGACAAGCATTGGGGCGAACTAACTTTTCTGCAGGCCGACCTTCATCATGGACACCACGTGCATCTTCTACTTCAACTGCACCAGCACCTCCATCCGGTGCCACCTCCAGCCGTGATACAAGAAAACAGGCACAACCACCATTATCTGCCAAGAGCGCACCTGCGGGGCCTACACAGCGTTCTTCTTCATCCATGGCATCAACAGGGCACACAAGTGATATTATTTGTCGTCGTTGTAAGGGAGGAGGTCATTATGCGAGGGAATGCAAATCTCCGCGTGTGATGATTGCTACCGCGGATGGTGGATATGAGTCTGCTAGTGACTATGATGAGGAGACTTTGGCTCTTATTACACGTGAAGAACATGGTGGAGATGATTCTGATCATGAGATGCAATACATGGCTCCTGAAGACGCTGACAGGTATGAATGTTTAGTTGCTCAACGTGTTTTGAGTGTGCAGATCACACAAGCTGAGCAAAATCAGAGGCACAATTTGTTCCATACCAAGGGAGTTGTGAAGGAACGTTCTGTGCGCGTCATCATAGACGGAGGGAGCTGCAACAACTTGGCTAGCATGGAGATGGTGGAGAAGCTTTCTCTCACCACAGGACCACATCCACATCCTTACTACATCCAATGGTTCAACAACAGCGGCAAGGTTAAGGTAACACGTACTGTTCGTGTGCATTTTAGTATCTCTACATATGCTGATTATGTTGATTGTGATCTGGTACCTATGCAAGCATGTTCCTTATGACTTGGTAGACCATGGCAATTTGATAAAAACTCTGTACACCATGGTAGAAACAATCACTATACTCTTGTTCATAAGGATAAAAATATTACTTTGCTTCCTATGACTCCTGATTCCATTTTGAAAGATGATATTAATAGAGCTAATAAAGCAAAACAGGAGAAGAATAAGAGTGAAAATCAGATTGTGGCAAAAGAATTTGAGCAACAAATGAAGCCTATAAACCATCTAGTGTTGCTTCTGAAATTAAATTGAAAAGTGCATGTTTATTTGCCACCAAATCTGATATTGATGAGCTAGATTTCAGCAAATCTGTTTGCTATGCTTTTGTGTGCAAAGAGGCATTATTTTCATTCGAGGACGTGCCTTCCTCTTTGCCTCCTGCTGTCACTAACATTTTGCAGGAGTTCGCTGACGTCTTTCCACAAGACGTGCCACCGGGATTACCGCCTATTCGAGGGATTGAGCATCAGATTGACTTAATCCCTGGTGCTTCACTGCCAAACCGTGCACCATACCGTACCAATCCAGAGGAGACGAAGAAGATTATGCGTCAAATACAAGAGCTTCTCGACAAAGGTTATATACGCGAATCCCTTAGTCCTTGTGCTGTTCCTATTATTCTAGTGCCGAAAAAGGATGGTACATCACGTATGTGTGTTGATTGTAGAGGCATTAATAATATTACTATTCGTTATCGTCATCCTATTCCTAGGCTCGATGATATGCTTGATGAATTGAGTGGCTCTACAACATTCTCCAAAGTTGATTTGCGTAGTGGATACCATCAAATTCGTATGAAGTTGGGGGATGAATGGAAAACAGCATTTAAAACTAAGTTTGGATTATATGAGTGGTTAGTCATGCCTTTTGGGTTAACTAATGCGCCTAGTACTTTCATGAGACTAATGAACGAAGTTTTACGTGCTTTCATTGGACGATTTGTGGTAGTCTATTTTGATGATATACTGATTTATTGCAGATCTTTGGAAGAACATTTGGAACATTTACGTGCTGTTTTTATTGCTCTACGTGATGCACGTTTGTTTGGTAACCTTGGGAAGTGCACCTTTTGCACCGACCGAGTATCTTTTCTTGGCTATGTTGTTACTCCACAGGGAATTGAAGTTGACAAAGCCAAGATTGAAGCTATTGAGAGTTGGCCGCAGCCCAAAACGGTCACACAAGTGAGGAGTTTTCTTGGCCTCGCTGGATTCTATAGGCGTTTTGTGAGAGATTTCAGCACCATTGCTGCACCTCTCAACGAGCTTACAAAGAAGGATGCGCCTTTTGTTTGGGGTACCGCACAGGAAGAAGCCTTCACGGTATTGAAAGATAAGTTGACACATGCTCCTTTACTCCAACTTCCTGATTTTAATAAGACTTTTGAGCTTGAATGTGATGCTAGTGGAATTGGATTAGGAGGTGTGTTATTACAAGATGGCAAACCTGTTGCATACTTTTCTGAAAAATTGAGTGGGCCTAGTCTGAATTATTCTACTTATGATAAAGAATTATATGCTCTTGTTCGGACTTTAGAAACATGGCAACATTGTTTATGGCCCAAAGAATTTGTTATACATTCTGATCATGAATCTTTGAAACATATTAAAAGTCAAGCTAAACTGAATCGTAGACATGCTAAATGGGTTGAATTCATTGAGACTTTCCCTTATGTCATTAAACACAAGAAGGGAAAAGAAAATGTTATTGCTGATGCATTGTCTCGTCGCTATACTATGCTTTCACAACTTGACTTCAAAATATTTGGTTTGGAGACCATCAAAGATCAATATGTGCATGATGCTGATTTTAAAGATGTAATGCAGAATTGTAAAGAAGGAAGAATGTGGAACAAGTTTGTCGTTAACGATGGATTTGTGTTTCGTGCTAACAAGCTATGCATTCCAGCTAGCTCCGTTCGTCTTTTGTTGTTGCAGGAGGCGCATGGAGGAGGATTAATGGGACACTTTGCCGTGAAGAAGACGGAGGACGTACTTGCTACACGTTTCTTTTGGCCAAAGATGAGACGGGATGTTGAGCGTTTTATTGCTCGCTGCACTACATGTCAAAAAGCTAAGTCACGACTCAATGCTCATGGTTTATATATGCCTTTGCCTGTACCTAGTGTTCCTTGGGAGGATATATCTATGGACTTTGTTTTAGGTTTACCTCGAACAAAGAAGGGGAGGGATAGCATATTTGTTGTCGTGGATAGATTCTCGAAAATGGCACACTTTATACCATGTCATAAAAGCGATGATGCTGTTAATGTTGCTGATTTGTTCTTTCGTGAAATTATTCGCTTGCATGGTGTGCCAAATACTATTGTTTCAGATCGTGATACTAAATTTCTTAGCCACTTTTGGAGATGTTTATGGGCTAAGTTGGGGACTAAACTGCTCTTTAGTACTACTTGTCACCCCCAAACTGATGGACAAACTGAAGTAGTCAATAGAATGTTGTCTACTATGCTTAAGGCTGTTTTTAAGAATAATAAGAAAATGTGGGAGGAATGCTTGCCTCATATTGAATTTGCTTATAATCGTTCATTGCATTCTACTACTAAGATGTGCCCTTTTGAAGTTGTGTATGGTTTCCTACCTCGTGCACCTATTGATTTGTTGCCTCTTCCATCTTCGGAGAAGGTTAATTTTGATGCTAAACAACATGCTGAATTGATTTTAAAAATGCATGAGTTAACTAAGGAAAACATTGAGCGCATGAATGCTAAATATAAACTTGCTGGAGATAAGGGTAGAAAACATGGTGTGTTTGCACCTGGAGATCTTGTTTGGTTACATTTGCGTAAGGATAGATTTCCTGATTTGCGCAAATCAAAGCTAATGCCACGTGCTGATGGTCCCTTTAAGGTGTTAGAGAAAATAAATGATAATGCATATAAACTTGAGCTGCCTGCAGATTTTGGGGTTAGTCCCACTTTTAACATTGCAGATTTGAAGCCTTATTTGGGTGAAGAAGATGAGCTTCTGTCGAGGACGACTTCATTTCAAGAAGGGGAGGATGATGAGGACATCAATACCATTGTTACACCCACAGCCCCTACTGCTACATATAGGGGACCAATTACTAGAGCTCGCGCACGCCAATTAAATTATCAGGTACTTTCGTTTCTTGGTAATGATTCTAATGTTCATGAGAATATGATGCTGCCTAAATTGGATACATTTGTTTTGCTTACAAATGAAGGGCCTAGCTTGGAGAAGGATGAACAGTGGAGCAAGAACAAGCATGGAGATGATGGCATGCGCAAGGGGAACAAGAACGGAGTTACAAGTGATGATTTCAGGACTTTGAAGACACCATAATGGGTGCATGAAGCCTTGGACGAAATATACAAGATGCCACTTCATAAATTTCGTCCCGAGGCTATTATAGGTGCTGCGTCACCTTTTTATTGGGCCAGGCCCATGTAATTTCGAAATACATAAGTATAGGCTATTTTTAGAGTCCGTGTGTGTGGGGAAACAAGAGATAGGGTTGATTTCGGACCCCTCCACCAAGGGTCACGAAATTCCCCCTCTCTTCCTCCATATATACAGCCCTCAGGGCACCGTTTAGATTTTGGGATTTGTTTAGTTAAAAGTTAGCCATTGCAACTCGTGTATTTCGTTTGTGTCCAACGACCAGACCAAGACCGCTTACGGATCCCCACCTTTATCAATACTTCATACATATTCGCAATATTCAGATTGCCTTTATCATATTCTTGCTCGTTCTTCGATTGCTTGCAGGAATAGACCTTCGTGGTCAGGTTGATCGTGCTCCGGCGTGGTCAATAACCTCAGGAGATTGGTTTAGCGATTGCTAAGGCGCAACGTCGTGCACGTTTGTAGTCGGATCGTCAAAGTCGTCTCCACCAAATCGATAGTTATCATCTCATTGAAAGATCGGGACACCTCGCCTCTATCAAAGCATATTTGGAACAATGTGATCATGGCATGACATAGTAGATAAATTGCGCAAATCATGTAAAGGAAGCATGGCAATATCACCACATGAAAAAGAAAAGCCAATGACCATCATCTCGTCATCTATGCCATAAGTGCCAATGGGATTTATTTTAATTGGGCATGCATAGTTACTATGTTGAGATTGTAATGATGCAATTTGGGAGATCTCACTCAGAGCATATGACAAGTTCGGTGGATTGTCAAACATGAAGTGACCAATAGAATTTTCACATGATATCCTATGAAGCATAGCATCACAACTAGGCAACTCAACATGCTCATCATCATATTCATCATAAATAGGTAAGTCAAGGCATGAAGAAGTTTCACTAGCATGAAGCATGGTAATAGGTGGGTCAACATCATGATAGAGGCAAAGGTGTCCCATCTTTCGATGAGATGATGGATATCGCTTTGGTGGCAGTCGACTTTGACGATCCGACTACGAACGTGCAAGGACGTCGCGTCTTAGCAATCGCTAAACCAACTCCGAGAGGTTATTGACCACGCCGGAGCACGATCAACCTCACCACGAGGGTCTGTTTCCTGCGAGCAAACGAAGAACAAGCAAGAAACTGAGATTGCAATCTGGATATTGCGAATATAAGATGAAAGCTTTATTGATCAAGGTGGGGTTCTGTGACGCCTTTGTCTGGTCGTTGAACACAAACGAAGTACGCGAAGTTGCAGCTATGGCGAACTTTTAATCTAAACAAAACCCAAAGTCTAAACGATGCCCTAAGGGATGTATATATGGAGGAAGAGGGGGGAATTTCGTGGCCCTTGGTGGAGGGGTCCGAAATCAACCCTATCTCTTGTTTCCCCACACATACGGACTCTAAAAATAGCCTATACTTATGTATTTCGAAATTACATGGGCCTGGCCCAATAATAAGGTGACGCAGCACCTACAATAGCCTCGGGATGAAATTTATGAAGTGGCATCTTGTATATTTCGTCCAAGGCTTCATGCACCCATTATGGTGGCTTCAAAGTCCTGAAATCATCACTTGTAACTCCGTTCTTGTTCCCCTTGCGCATGCCATCATCTCCATGCTTGTTCTTGCTCCAATGTTCATCCTTCTCCAAGCTAGGCCCTTCATTTGTAAGCAAAACAAATGTATCCAATTTAGGCAGCATCATATTCTCATGAACATTAGAATCATTACCAAGAAACGAAAGTACCTGGTAATTTAGTTGGCGTGCACGAGCTCTAGTAATTGGTCCAGTATGTATATCAGCAGGGGCTGTGGGTGTAACAATTGTATTGATGTCCTCATCATCCTCCCCTTCTTGAAATGAAGTCGTCCTCGACGGAAGTTCATCTTCCTCACCCAAATAAGGCTTCAAATCTGCAATGTTAAAAGTGGGACTAACCCCAAAATCTGCAGGCAGCTCAAGTTTATATGCATTATCATTTATTTTCTCTAACACCTTCAAGGGACCATCAGCACGTGGCATTAACTTTGATTTGCGCAAATCCGGAAATCTATCCTTACGCAAATGTAACCAAACAAGTTCTCCAGGTGCAAACACAACATGTTTTCTACCCTTATCTCCAGCAAGTTTATATTTAGCATTCATACGCTCAATGTTTTCCTTAGTTAACTCATGCATTTTTAAAATCAATTCAGCACGTTGTTTAGCATCAAAATTAACCTTCTCCGAAGATGGAAGAGGCAACAAATCAATAGGTGCACGAGGTAGGAAATCATACACAACTTCAAAAGGGCACATCTTAGTAGTAGAATGCAATGAACGATTATAAGCAAATTCAACATGAGGCAAGCATTCCTCCCACATTTTCTTATTATTCTTCAAAACAGCTCTAAGCATAGTAGACAACGTTCTATTGACTACTTCAGTTTGTCCATCAGTTTGGGGGTGACAAGTAGTACTAAAAAGCAGTTTAGTCCCCAACTTAGCCCATAAACATCTCCAAAAGTGGCTAAGAAATTTAGTATCACGATCTGAAACAATAGTATTTGGCACACCATGTGATAGAGGCAAAGGTGTCCCGTCTTTCGATGAGATGGTGCATTTTGCTTTGGTGGAAGTCGACTTTGACGATCCGACTACGAACGTGCGAGGACGTCGCGCCTTAGCAATCGCTAAACCAACTCCGAGAGGTTATTGACCACACCGGAGCACGATCAACCTGACCACAAGGGTCTGTTTCCTGCGAGCAAACGAAGAACAAGCAAGAAACTGAGATTGCAATCTAGATATTTGCGAATATAAGATGAAAGCTTTATGAATCAAGGTGGGGTTCTGTGACGCCTTTGTCTGGTCGTTGAACACAAACGAAGTACGCGAAGTTGCAGCTATGGCGAACTTTTAATCTAAACAAAACCCAAAGTCTAAACGATGCCCTAAGGGCTGTATATATGGAGGAAGAGGGGGGAATTTCGTGGCCCTTGGGGGAGGGGTCCGAAATCAACCCTATCTTTTGTTTCCCCACACATACGGACTCTAAAAATAGCCTATACTTATGTATTTCGAAATTACATGGGCCTGGCCCAATAATAAGGTGACGCAGCACCTAAAATAGCCTCGGGACGAAAATTATGAAGTGGCATCTTGTATATTTCGTCCAAGGCTTCATACACCCATTATGGTGGCTTCAAAGTCCTGAAATCATCACTTGTAACTCCGTTCTTGTTCTTGCTCCAATGTTCATCCTTCTCCAAGCTAGGCCCTTCATTTGTAATGATAGAGGCAAAGGTGTCCCGTCTTTCGATGAGATGGTGGATTTCGCTTTGGTGGAAGTCGACTTTGACGATCCGACTACGAACGTGCGAGGACGTCGCGCCTTAGCAATCGCTAAACCAACTCCGAGAGGTTATTGACCACGCCGGAGCACGATCAACCTGACCACGAGGGTCTGTTTCCTGCGAGCAAACGAAGAACAAGCAAGAAACTAAGATTGCAATCTGGATATTGCGAATATAAGATGAAAGCTTTATTGATCAAGGTGGGGTTCTGTGACGCCTTTGTCTGGTCGTTGAACACAAACGAAGTACGCGAAGTTGCAGCTATGGCGAACTTTTAATCTAAACAAAACCCAAAGTCTAAACGATGCCCTAAGGGCTGTATATATGGAGGAAGAGGGGGGAATTTCGTGGCCCTTGGTGGAGGGGTCCGAAATCAACCCTATCTCTTGTTTCCCGACACATACGGACTCTAAAAATAGCCTATACTTATGTATTTCGAAATTACATGGGCCTGGCCCAATAATAAGGTGACGCAGCACCTAAAATAGCCTCGGGACGAAATTTATGAAGTGGCATCTTGTATATTTCGTCCAAGGCTTCATGCACCCATTATGGTGGCTTCAAAGTCCTGAAATCATCACTTGTAACTCCGTTCTTGTTCCCCTTGCGCATGCCATCATCTCCATGCTTGTTCTTGCTCCAATGTTCATCCTTCTCCAAGCTAGGCCCTTCATTTGTAAGCAAAACAAATGTATCCAATTTAGGCAGCATCATATTCTCATGAACATTAGAATCATTACCAAGAAACGAAAGTACCTGGTAATTTAGTTGGCGTGCACGAGCTCTAGTAATTGGTCCAGTATGTATAGCAGCAGGGGCTGTGGGTGTAACAATTGTATTGATGTCCTCATCATACTAGGTGCATTAGTTAACCCAAAAGGCATGACTAACCACTCATATAACCCAAACTTAGTTTTGAATGCTGTTTTCCATTCATCTCCCAATTTCATACGAATTTGATGGTATCCACTACGCAAATCAACTTTGGAGAATATTGTAGAGCCACTCAATTCATCAAGCATATCATCTAGCCTAGGAATAGGATGACGATAACGAATAGTAATATTATTAATGCCTCTACAATCAACACACATACGTGATGTACCATCCTTTTTCGGCACTAGAATAATAGGAACAGCACAAGGACTAAGGGATTCGCGTATATAACCTTTGTCGAGAAGCTCTTGTACTTGACGCATAATCTCCTTCGTCTCCTCTGGATTGGTACGGTATGGTGCACGGTTTGGCAGTGAAGCACCGGGAATTAAGTCAATCTGATCCTCAATCCCTCGAATAGGCGGTAATCCCGGTGGCACGTCTTGTGGAAAGACGTCAGCGAACTCCTGCAAAATGTTAGTGACAGCAGGAGGCAAAGAGGAAGGCACGTCCTCGAATGAAAATAATGCCTCTTTGCACACAAAAGCATAGCAAACAGATTTGCTGAAATCTAGCTCATCAATATCAGATTTGGTGGCAAATAAACATGCACTTTTCAATTTAATTTCGGAAGCAACACTAGATGGTTTATTATTAGGCTTCATTTGTTGCTCAAATTCTTTTGCCACAATCTGATTTTCACTCTTATTCGTCTCCTGTTTTGCTTTATTAGCTCTATTAATATCATCTTTCAAAATGGAATCAGGAGTCATAGGAAGCAAAGTAATATTTTTATCCTTATGAACAAGAGTATAGTGATTGTTTCTACCATGGTGTACAGAATTTTTATCAAATTGCCATGGTCTACCAAGTAATAAGGAACATGCTTGCATAGGTACCACATCACAATCAACATAATCAGCATATGTAGAGATACTAAAATGCACACGAACAGTACGTGTTACCTTAACCTTGCCGCTGTTGTTGAACCATTGGATGCAGTAAGGATGTGGATGTGGTCTTGTGGTGAGAGAAAGCTTCTCCACCATCTCCATGCTAGCCAAGTTGTTGCAGCTCCCTCCGTCTATTATGACGCGCACAGAACGTTCCTTCACAACTCCCTTGGTATGGAACAAATTGTGCCTCTGATTTTGCTCAGCTTGTGTGACCTGCACACTCAAAACACGTTGAGCAACTAAACATTCATACCTGTCAGCGTCTTCAGGAGCCATGTATTGCGTCTCATGATCAGAATCATCTCCACCATGTTCTTCACATGTAATAAGAGCCAAAGTCTCCTCATCATAGTCACTAGCGGACTCATATCCACCATCCGCGGTAGCAATCATCACACGCGGAGATTTGCATTCTCTCGCATAATGACCTCCTCCCTTACAACGACGACAAATAATATCACTTGTGTGCTGATGAGGACATCAATACAATTGTTACACCCACAGCCCCTGCTGCTATACATACTGGACCAATTACTAGAGCTCGTGCACGCCAACTAAATTACCAGGTACTTTCGTTTCTTGGTAATGATTCTAATGTTCATGAGAATATGATGCTGCCTAAATTGGATACATTTGTTTTGCTTACAAATGAAGGGCCTAGCTTGGAGAAGGATGAACATTGGAGCAAGAACAAGCATGGAGATGATGGCATGCGCAAGGGGAACAAGAACGGAGTTACAAGTGATGATTTCAGGACTTTGAAGCCACCATAATGGGTGCATGAAGCCTTGGACGAAATATTCAAGATGCCACTTCATAAATTTCGTCCCGAGGCTATTTTAGGTGCTGCGTCACCTTATTATTGGGCCAGGCCCATGTAATTTCGAAATACATAAGTATAGGCTATTTTTAGAGTCCGTATGTGTGGGGAAACAAGAGATAGGGTTGATTTCGGACCCCTCCACTAAGGGCCACGAAATTCCCCCCTCTTCCTCCATATATACAGCCCTTAGGGCATCGTTTAGACTTTGGGTTTTGTTTAGATTAAAAGTTCGCCATAGCTGCAACTTCGCGTACTTCGTTTGTGTTCAACGACCAGACAAAGGCGTCACAGAACCCCACCTTGATCAATAAAGCTTTCATCTTATATTCGCAATATCCAGATTGCAATCTCAGTTTCTTGCTTGTTCTTCGTTTGCTCGCAGGAAACAGACCCTCGTGGTCAGGTTGATCGTGCTCCGGCGTGGTCAATAACCTCTCGGAGTTGGTTTAGCGATTGCTAAGGCGCGACGTCCTCGCACGTTCGTAGTCGGATCGTCAAAGTCGACTTCCACCAAAGCGAAATCCACCATCTCATCGAAAGACGGGACACCTTTGCCTCTATCAAGTGGTATCAGAGCAAACTTGGCTAGCATGGAGATGGTGGAGAAGCTTTCTCTCACCACAAGACCACATCCACATCCTTACTACATCCAATGGTTCAACAACAGCGGCAAGGTTAAGGTAACACGTACTGTTCGTGTGCATTTTAGTATCTCTACATATGCTGATTATGTTGATTGTGATGTGGTACCTATGCAAGCATGTTCCTTATTACTTGGTAGACCATGGCAATTTGATAAAAATTCTGTACACCATGGTAGAAACAATCACTATACTCTTGTTCATAAGGATAAAAATATTACTTTGCTTCCTATGACTCCTGATTCCATTTTGAAAGATGATATTAATAGAGCTAATAAAGCAAAACAGGAGACGAATAAGAGTGAAAATCAGATTGTGGCAAAAGAATTTGAGCAACAAATGAAGCCTAATAATAAACCATCTAGTGTTGCTTCCGAAATTAAATTGAAAAGTGCATGTTTATTTGCCACCAAATCTGATATTGATGAGCTAGATTTCAGCAAATCTGTTTGCTATGCTTTTGTGTGCAAAGAGGCATTATTTTCATTCGAGGACGTGCCTTCCTCTTTGCCTCCTGCTGTCACTAACATTTTGCAGGAGTTCGCTGACGTCTTTCCACAAGACGTGCCACCGGGATTACCGCCTATTCGAGGGATTGAGGATCAGATTGACTTAATTCCCGGTGCTTCACTGCCAAACCGTGCACCATACCGTACCAATCCAGAGGAGACGAAGGAGATTATGCGTCAAGTACAAGAGCTTCTCGACAAAGGTTATATACGCGAATCCCTTAGTCCTTGTGCTGTTCCTATTATTCTAGTGCCGAAAAAGGATGGTACATCACGTATGTGTGTTGATTGTAGAGGCATTAATAATATTACTATTCGTTATCGTCATCCTATTCCTAGGCTAGATGATATGCTTGATGAATTGAGTGGCTCTACAATATTCTCCAAAGTTGATTTGCGTAGTGGCTACCATCAAATTCGTATGAAATTGGGAGATGAATGGAAAACAGCATTTAAAACTAAGTTTGGATTATATGAGTGGTTAGTCATGCCTTTTGGGTTAACTAATGCACCTAGTACTTTCATGAGATTAATGAACGAAGTTTTACGTGCTTTCATTGGACGATTTGTGGTAGTCTATTTTGATGATATACTGATTTATAGCAGATCTTTGGAAGAACATCTGGAACATTTACGTGCTGTTTTTATTGCTCTACGTGATGCACGTTTGTTTGGTAACCTTGGGAAGTGCACCTTTTGCACCGACCGAGTATCTTTTCTTGGCTGTGTTGTTACTCCACAGGGAATTGAAGTTGATAAAGCCAAGATTGAAGCTATTGAGAGTTGGCCGCAGCCCAAAACGGTCACACAAGTGAGGAGTTTTCTTGGCCTCGCTGGATTCTATAGGCGTTTTGTGAGAGATTTCAGCACCATTGCTGCACCTCTCAATGAGCTTACAAAGAAAGATGTGCCTTTTCTTTGGGGTACCGCACAGGAAGAAGCCTTCACGGTATTGAAAGATAAGTTGACACATGCTCCTTTACTCCAACTTCCTGATTTTAATAAGACTTTTGAGCTTGAATGTGATGCTAGTGGAATTGGATTAGGAGGTGTGTTATTACAAGATGGCAAACCTGTTGCATACTTTTCTGAAAAATTGAGTGGGCCTAGTCTGAATTATACTACTTATGATAAAGAATTATATGTTCTTGTTCGGACTTTAGAAACATGGCAACATTATTTATGGCCCAAAGAATTTGTTATACATTCTGATCATGAATCATTGAAACATATTAAAAGTCAAGCTAAACTGAATCGTAGACATGCTAAATGGGTTGAATTCATTGAGACTTTCCCTTATGTCATTAAACACAAGAAGGGAAAAGAAAATGTTATTGCTGATGCTTTGTCTCGTCGCTATACTATGCTTTCACAACTTGACTTCAAAATATTTGGTTTGGAGACCATCAAAGATCAATATGTGCATGATGCTGATTTTAAAGATGTAATGCATAATTGTAAAGAAGGAAGAATGTGGAACAAGTTTGGTCGGTGCAAAAGGTGCACTTCCCAAGGTTACCAAACAAACGTGCATCACGTAGAGCAATAAAAACAGCACGTAAATGTTCCAAATGTTCTTCCAAAGATCTGCTATAAATCAATATGTCATCAAAGTAAACTACCACAAATCGTCCAATGAAAGCACGTAAAACTTCGTTCATTAATCTCATGAAAGTACTAGGTGCATTAGTTAACCCAAAAGGCATGACTAACCACTCATATAATCCAAACTTAGTTTTAAATGCTGTTTTCCATTCATCTCCCAATTTCATACGAATTTGATGGTAGCCACTACGCAAATCAACTTTGGAGAATATTGTAGAGCCACTCAATTCATCAAGCATATCATCTAGCCTAGGAATAGGATGACGATAACGAATAGTAATATTATTAATGCCTCTACAATCAACACACATACGTGATATACCATCCTTTTTCGGCACTAGAATAATAGGAACAGCACAAGGACTAAGGGATTCGCGTATATAACCTTTGTCGAGAAGCTCTTGTACTTGACGCATAATCTCCTTCGTCTCCTCTGGATTGGTACGGTATGGTGCACGGTTTGGCAGTGAAGCACCGGGAATTAAGTCAATCTGATGCTCAATCCCTCGAATAGGCGGTAATCCCGATGGCACGTCTTGTGGAAAGACGTCAGCGAACTCCTGCAAAATGTTAGTGACAGCAGGAGGCAAAGAGGAAGGCACGTCCTCGAATGAAAATAATGCCTCTTTGCACACAAAAGCATAGCAAACAGATTTGCTGAAATCTAGCTCATCAATATCAGATTTGGTGGCAAATAAACATGCACTTTTCAATTTAATTTCGGAAGCAACACTAGATGGTTTATTATTAGGCTTCATTTGTTGCTCAAATTCTTTTGCCACAATCTGATTTTCACTCTTATTCGTCTCCTGTTTTGCTTTATTAGCTCTATTAATATCATCTTTCAAAATGGAATCAGGAGTCATAGGAAGCAAAGTAATATTTTTATCCTTATGAACAAGAGTATAGTGATTGTTTCTACCATGGTGTACAGAATTTTTATCAAATTGCCATGGTCTACCAAGTAATAAGGAACATGCTTGCATAGGTACCACATCACAATCAACATAATCAGCATATGTAGAGATACTAAAATGCACACGAACAGTACGTGTTACCTTAACCTTGCCGCTGTTGTTGAACCATTGGATGTAGTAAGGATGTGGATGTGGTCTTGTGGTGAGAGAAAGCTTCTCCACCATCTCCAACCTAGCCAAGTTGTTGCAGCTCCCTCCATCTATGATGACGCGCACAGAACGTTCCTTCACAACTCCCTTGGTATGGAACAAATTGTGCCTCTGATTTTGCTCAGCTTGTGTGACCTGCACACTCAAAACACGTTGAGCAACTAAACATTCATACCTGTCAGCGTCTTCAGGAGCCATGTATTGCGTCTCATGATCAGAATCATCTCCACCATGTTCTTCACGTGTAATAAGAGCCAAAGTCTCCTCATCATAGTCACTAGCGGACTCATATCCACCATCCGCAGTAGCAATCATCACACGCGGAGATTTGCATTCTCTCGCATAATGACCTCCTCCCTTACAACGACGACAAATAATATCACTTGTGTGCCCTGTTGATGCCATGGAAGAAGAAGAACATTGTGCAGGCCCCGCAGGTGCGCTCTTGGCAGATAATGGTGGTTGTGCCTGTTTTCTTGTATCACGGCTGGAGGTGGCACCGGATGGAGGTGCTGGTGCAGTTGAAGTAGAAGATGCACGTGGTGTCCATGATGAAGGTCGGCCTGCAGAAAAGTTAGTTCGCCCCAATGCTTGTCGATCCTGCACTTCACGTTCAGCTTTACAAGCAAGATGGAATAAACGAGTGATATTAGTATACTCCTTATAGTCTAGAATGGTCTGAATCTCTCTATTTAATCCACCCAGAAAACGTGCAAGCATAGCTTCATTCTCCTCAACAATACCACATCGAATCATGCCAGTTTGTAATTCCTGGTAATATTCTTCTACAGAATTTTTCCCTTGTCTTAAACGCTGCAATTTTTGAAGCAATTCACGTTGATAATATGGTGGAACCCAACGCGTACGCATAGCAGTTTTCAAAGCAGCCCAAGTAGTTGGAATAGGATATAATCTACAATGTTCAGACCACCAGACACATGCAAAACTAGTGAAAGCACAAAAAGCAGCAGCAACCCGTCTCTCCTCGGGATATTGTAAACATGTAAAACGTTGTTCAGTTTCTAACTCCCAAGTAAGATATATATCAGGAACATATCTACCCTCAAATGGTGGAATATTCAATTTCAGTTTAGGAATATGGACATCATCTCGTACCTGAGGTGGTGGTGCAGGCCGACCATTACGAATATATACCTGAGGTCGACCTGGTGGTGGTGGTGCTGGTGGCTGCACGTAGTTCGGATTTTGATCAACCTCATCCTCATAATCTCCCACATAATCATCATCCTCCTGGGTACCAGCAGCAGCAGTAGCAGGAGCCAAAGAAGCACCAACAGCAGTAGCAGCGGCACCAGAATTTTGTCCTGGCTCAATAGGAACACGCTGTGCTCGTCCATACTGATTCGGAAGGGGGCGTAGTTGTTGTTGTTGCAGAGGTGCGACAGGTGCAGCCGGTGGTGGAAGACGCGCAAGCAGTTCATTAAATCTGTTATCGAGCTTTGTTTCGAACGTCTTCTCAAGGCCAGTAATCTTCTCCATGGCCTCTTCAAAATTGTTCAGCACATCTTGCACCTGCTCAGTCATCATTTGCTGAAACTTATCATGAAGCTCCTTGTTCGATAAGTTCTCCCAGTCAGTCTCGTCGGCTTGTGATCCTGGCATGGTTAGCAGCAATAGAAACACACAAGAATATGATCCTACAGACTACTAAGAAGTGGTGGTGGTGTATCACAAACACGTCAAGCAAACCTCAAATTCTTACCAGTTCTTACCCAGCAGCAGGTGGTGATCGGCAACCGTTGTAGTCAAAACTTCTCAAAGCTTTTTGCTCTTTTTTTTTGCGCTGCTTTTTTTTTGCGCTGCGCTTTTTTTTTGCAAAAAATCACTATAATGGCGAGTGTCTCAAAACTCTTCCCAGGTCACACTGACAGGATGGGCACGAAATTTTTGTGACCAAATTTTTTTTTTGACTGCCCGGACCCAAAAACTAGAAACGGGTCAAAAAAAACTTTCTATAACGGCGACTGTCTCAATACGCTTAGAAACACCTAAAAATAGGATAGCCAGATTTTTTTTTTGTCAAGTGCGTTTTATGAAAATTTTGGGCCTAAACGGAGGGTGGTTTCCAACCTCTTCTACGGACGGCAAAAGATTGCTGGAATCCGAAACCTACTCAGACAATGAAACACGAATCGGAAATTAGATGGATCCCAAAAACAAACCTAATATGCAAGGAACTCGGATTGGTGGTGGATATATGGTGGTGGTATATGGCAGCGGTGGTGGTAGCGGTGGTGGTAGCGGTGGTAGTATATGGATATGGATCGGTGGTGGTATATGGATATGGATCGGTGGTGGTATATGGACACGGATTGCCATCATCTCCATGCTTGTTCTTGCTCCAATGTTCATCCTTCTCCAAGCTAGGCCCTTCATTTGTAAGCAAAACAAATGTATCCAATTTAGGCAGCATCATATTCTCATGAACATTAGAATCATTACCAAGAAACAAAAGTACCTGGTAATTTAGTTGGCGTGCACGAGCTCTAGTAATTGGTCCAGTATGTATAGCAGCAGGGGCTGTGGGTGTAACAATTGTATTGATGTCCTCATCACCATGCAAGCGAATAATTTCATGAAAGAACAAATCAGCAACATTAACAGCATCATCGCTTTTATGACATGGTATAAAGTGTGCCATTTTCGAGAATCTATCCACGACAACAAATATGCTATCCCTCCCCTTCTTTGTTCGAGGTAAACCTAAAACAAAGTCCATAGATATATTATGATAGAGGCGAGGGTGTCCCGATCTTTCGATGAGATGATAACTATCAATTTGATGGAGACGACTTTGACGATCCGACTACAAACATGCACGACGTTGCGCCTTGGCAATCGCTAAACCAATCTCCTGAGGTTATTGACGATGCCGGAAGCACGGTCAGCCTGGCCACGAAGGTCTATTCCTGCAAGCAATCGAAGAACGAGCAAGAATATGATAAAGCAATCTGAATATCGCAAATATATATGAGGTATTGATAATGGTGGGGATCCGTAAGCGGTCTTGGTCTGGTCGTTGGACACAAACGAAGTACACGAAGTTGCAATGGCTAACTTTTAACTAAACAAATCCCAAGGAAAAAGCTACTAGATGGATCTACTTATATAGGAGCAAGGGGTGGCGGCCATGGAGGTGGGAGGACGTCCCAAGGCAGCCTAAAACTAACCCTAGGTCGTACAAGGCTCATGGGCCCAAGTGGAGATGATGCAACACCTTTGTGCTTGTAGTTTGACTCGGATTCTGCTGCAATGTCAGATTGTTTCGTCCGTAACTCAACGCTCCGGACGAATTTGAAGGTGAATCCAATTGGGTTGGAAAGATCACGAAATCTAGTTTCCAACAAAAAAAAAGAATCACCCAATTCGGAGACCGTATGAAAAAGTTGTTGGAGTTTTGAGTCAGGTATGTCTGTGCAGTCCGAATCTGAATCCAGAACGTGAGAGACTTGGACTCTATCTTCTCTTGCCCCAAAAGTGACGTGAGAGGACTTTTTGAACACAACCTAAACTTCTCCTTTTCCCTTATCTTCATCTGTGGATTGTACAAATGTCCCATACACCTGCAATTAGACAAAACACAAAAGTGTGTGAAGTATTTTTGTTCTGGATAATATAAATAGATTATTGAATAGTTTGTATTAGAAATCACCTGACAAATATGCATGTATGCAATATTTTTGGTCGTATCCAAGGTAGTTATGTCCTCATCATCCTCCCCTTTTTGAAAACAATGCCGTCCTCGGCGTTGCTTAATCTGAAATGTGGCTAACAAAAGAGACAAGGTGTACATGTTGTATATGTATATGTCATCCAGTTTAACTTCCTTTGATTTTTGCACGTATGACACATGTATACATGAGTAACTTTCATAGTTCATAAAAACTAAAGCCAAAAAATTATCACAAGAAGTAGAAGGCATGAAAATATTAGAACTCAGTTTGCACATATAAGTGAAGCTCTTATTCATTTCAAAAGATTCACAATGTTCATCATTAAACCATCCCAACTTTGGTGAATAAACCTTACTTGCATCAAATTTACATGCTACAACATGCTTAAATAAGCAAACATGCAATAAGTCATTGGACACAGAATCATCACCAAGATTGGAGGCCATATCAAAATGATTAAACATTAGTTCTTTTGCATCAACAGTTAATTCAATGGGTGCACTCAAAATTGTTGATATTTCAGTTGTTTGATCACATGACTCATTCATGACAGTAACAAGATTCTCTCAAATAGGTGGTGTGCTCAAATCAACAGGTAACTCAGTACATGACGCATTCAAGTTAACTAGGCATGCATCATTCTCATGTGAAGTTATATCATCAATACCTTTACTGTTACCTTGTGGCAAAGATGTAGCTGATGTAGGTACAGACGTTGACAATGTACCATACCCTTGAGATGATGTCGCGCTCATAATCCGAGGTGCAATGATGGAGGAACCCACCGACGGTGGTGAGCATGAACTGGAATAGTAGTTGTTGTAGTCACCTAATGCATCCTCCTGTATCTGTCTCTCAAAGGTACAGGCACGGACATACATACCAGTAATGCAACGAGGAATATACTGAAATCTTGCCTGAATATTATGGTTCAAACCACCAAAAAATCTATTCATTGTATCATTCTTAGATTCTTCTATGTCACAATGATGCATATAAGATTTGAACTCTTGGTAGTAAGCATGAACAGTCTTATTGCCTTGTTTAAATTGTTCAAATTTGCGAAGCAATTCACGACGATAATAAGGAGGAAAAAATTGTTGTCTCATTACAGCTTTCAAAACTTTCCAAGTTGTGGGTTGGTTATCAATGTTTTTCTTACAATGTACACTCCACCAGACAGAAGCAAAATCAGTAAATGCTCTAGTGGCTGCTCGCACTCGCTCAAGTTCAGAAAAGTCATGGTGACTAAAAACTTGTTCTACTTCAAGCTCCCAAGCTAGATAAGTAGTAGGATTAAATCTACCCTCAAATGACGGTAAAAAAATAACCTGACCATGTGCTTGTGTGTGTTGTCCCAACTCTCGTGATGGTGAAGATGTGTCCGTCGTCCAAGAACTTCTATCTTCAGAACCTGTCATGATTAGTAGAAACAAGAAACAAAATTCAAGAATAATGTTCCTATGAACTACCAGGGTGTGGTGGTAAAGCGCTCACAGTAAAGCAAATATCAATATCTTACAAGTTCTTACCAAGCAGCAGGTGGTGACAGGCAACCAGCGGTGTCAAATAACTCTGAAGATTGTGTAAAGCGATTGCCAGGGGAACGTACGTATACACGGTATAGAAATATGTGGAGCTGGGTTGGCTATATATGGTAGCAAAAGATTAGCAATAATCAATTCAGAGATGCAATGTTGAATAAACGCTCAACGACAGTACTGTGCTGGTCCTAGGCTAGACCGAACTAGAGACGCGAGCCTAGAACACTAATGAGGTCACGTCATAGCACAACTAGCATCAATGAAGGATACTAAGTAGCTCTGGACAGCAAGATATAAGTGAAGATCACAACGGCAGTAAAGATAATGATGTGAAACAACAGCCAAGCAGGATATATCAACAACTTTGTCTCCAACTTTCCTCTGAAAAAGTTTGTGCCGATTTTTTTGAATTTTTTTTCAAGAATGGGATTGACTCAAGCTTTCAAACACCAAAGGAATCGCTCAATTCCGAGTTGATATGAGGAGTCAAAAAATTCGAAAACTGGCCTGAAAAACTGGAATAAGCTGTGTTCATGAACTTCGGAGGACAAAAAGACCTATTTAGAAGCCGCTTTTGAGGTGCCAAATATTGAACTAGCTTCTTCAACTATTTAGATGCGGCTCGTCGCTAGCTTTCGTTTGAGTACTCGCGGAGGCAAAACGGACTTCGTATGAGGAAGTTCTGCCTGTTTTACTAAACAGTGCACAAAACAGATTCCAATCCGAATTCAACCACGAGATTGAGTCTAAAAAGATCCGAATTTTGTTTTTTTTCTTCTCTTTTTTTTCCTCACACTTTTTTCTTTCTCTCCTTTTTTTCTCTGACTTTTTTTTCTCTTTTTTTCTCTCATTTTTTTCTCTCTTTTTTTCTCCCTCTTTCCAAAACAAACTAGATAAGATGCAGATTGGATCAAGTGAAGATGTGAACGATCTCAACTATAATTATGACAATGAGGGTAGCACGTGGTGGAAATTAATGGATGGGTGGTGGACAGCGAAAGAGATAATGATGCAGCGGTGGCGTGACTAATGTGAACAGAACTCGAAACTCTAAACGAACTAGACACTAAGACCAGCAACTCGACACGACGATGCAACCGATAATTCAACTATGCAAGCAATGAAAAGAAAATTGCAAAGACTCAGACTGGCTTGGACCAAGGATGAATAAATCTAACTCTTTTTTGTGGCTTTTTCTTGGACAATAGGTAAGAAAATAAATCTAATCTAGGAAAACTGGAAATTCTCACCGAGCAACCTGAAAACTGATACCACTTGATAGAGGCGAGGGTGTCCCGATCTTTCGATGAGATGATAACTATCGATTTGATGGAGACGACTTTGACGATCCGACTACAAACGTGCACGACGTTGCGCCTTAGCAATCGCTAAACCAATCTCCTAAGGTTACTGACGATGCCGGAAGCACGGTGAGCCTGGCCACGAAGGTCTATTCCTGCAAGCAATCGAAGAACGAGCAAGAATATGATAAAGAAATCTGAATATCGCAAATATATATGAGGTATTGATAATGGTGGGGATCCGTAAGCGGTCTTGGTCTGGTCGTTGGACACAAACGAAGTACACGAAGTTGCAATGGCTAACTTTTAACTAAACAAATCCCAAGGAAAAAGCTACTAGATGGATCTACTTATATAGGAGCAAGGGGTGGCGGCCAAGGAGGTGGGAGGACATCCCAAGGCAGCCTAAAACTAACCCTAGGTCGTACAAGGCTCATGGGCCCAAGTGGAGATGATGCAACACCTTTGTGTTTGTAGTTTGACTCGGATTCTGCTGCAATGTCAGATTGTTTCGTCCGTAACTCAACGCTCCGGACGAATTTGAAGGTGAATCCAATTGGGTTGGAAAGAGCACGAAATCTAGTTTCCAACAAAAAAAGAATCACCCAATTCGGAGTCCGTATGAAAAAGTTGTTGGCGTTTTGAGTCAGGTATGTCTGTGCAGTCCGAATCTGAATCCAGAAAGTGAGAGACTTGGACTCTATCTTCTCTTGCCCCAAAAGTGACGTGAGAGGACTTTTTGAACACAACCTAAACTTCTTCTTTTCCCTTATCTTCATATGTGGATTGTACAAATGTCCCATACACCTGCAATTAGACAAAACACAAAAGTGTGTGAAGTATATTTTTGTTCTGGATAATATAAATAGATTATTGAATAGTTTGCATTAGAAATCACCTGATGATGAGGACATCAATACAATTGTTACACCCACAGCCCCTGCTGCTATACATACTGGACCAATTACTAGAGCTCGTGCACGCCAACTAAATTACCAGGTACTTTCGTTTCTTGGTAATGATTCTAATGTTCATGAGAATATGATGCTGCCTAAATTGGATACATTTGTTTTGCTTACAAATGAAGGGCCTAGCTTGGAGAAGGATGAACATTGGAGCAAGAACAAGCATGGAGATGATGGCATGCGCAAGGGGAACAAGAACGGAGTTACAAGTGATGATTTCAGGACTTTGAAGCCACCATAATGGATGCATGAAGCCTTGGACGAAATATACAAGATGCCACTTCACAAATTTTGTCCCGAGGCTATTTTAGGTGCTGCGTCACCTTATTATTGGGCCAGGCCCATGTAATTTTGAAATACATAAGTATAGGCTATTTTTAGAGTCCGTATGTGTGGGGAAACAAGAGATAGGGTTGATTTCGGACCTCTCCACCAAGGGCCACGAAATTCCCCCCCTCTTCCTCCATATATACAGCCCTTAGGGCATCGTTTAGACTTTGGGTTTTGTTTAGATTAAAAGTTCGCCATAGCTGCAACTTCGCGTACTTCGTTTGTGTTCAACGACCAGACAAAGGCGTCACAGAACCCCACCTTGATCAATAAAGCTTTCATCTTATATTCGCAATATCCAGATTGCAATCTTAGTTTCTTGCTTGTTCTTCGTTTGCTCGCAGGAAACAGACCCTCGTGGTCAGGTTGATCGTGCTCCGGCGTGGTCAATAACCTCTCGGAGTTGGTTTAGCGATTGCTAAGGCGCGACGCCCTCGCACGTTCGTAGTCGGATCGTCAAAGTCGACTTCCACCAAAGCGAAATCCACCATCTTATCGAAAGACGGGACACCTTTGCCTCTATCATGTGGTATCAGATTTCCAGGTTGCTCGGTGAGATTTTATAGTTTTTCGTAGTTTAGATCGAGTCTGTTCTTCATACCTACAGTCCACGAAAAAGCCACAAAAAAAATTAGGGTTAGTTCATGATAGAGACGAGGGTCCCGATCTTTCGATGAGATGATAACTATCGATTTGGTGGAGACGATTTTCACGATCTGACTACAAACGTGCACGACGTTGCGCCTTAGCAATCGCTAAACCAATCTCCTGAGGTTACTGACGATGCTGGAAGCACGGTCAGCCTGACCACGAAGGTCTATTCCTGCAAGCAATCGAAGAACGAGCAAGAATATGATAAAGTAATCTGAATATTGCAAATATATATGAAGTATTGATAATGGTGGGGATCCGGAAGCGGTCTTGGTCTGGTCGTTGAACACAAACGAAGTACACGAAGTTGCAATGGCTAACTTTTAACTAAACAAATCCCAAGGAAAAGCTACTAGATGGATCTACTTATATAGGAGCAAGGGGTGGAGGCCAAGGAGGTGGGAGGACGTCCCAAGGCAGCCTAAAACTAAATCTAGGTCGTACAAGGCCAATGGGCCCAAGTGGAGGTGATGTAACACCTTTGGACTTGTAGTTTGACTCGGATTCTGCTGCAGCATCAGATTGTTTCGTCCACAACTCAACGCTCCGGACGAATTTGAAGGTGATTCCAATTGGGTTGGAAAGTTCACGAAATCTAGTTTCCAACAAAAAAAGAATCACCCAATTCGGAGTCCGTATGAAAAACTTGTGTGTGTTTTGAGTCAGGTGTGTCTGTGCAGTCCGAATCTGAATTCAGAACGTGAGAGACTTGGACTCTATCTTCTCTTGGGCCAAAAGTGACGTGAGAGAACTTTTTGGACAGCAAATAAACATCTCTTTCTTCCTTATCTTCATATGTGGATTGTACAAATGTCCCATACACCTGCAATTAGACAAAACACAAAAGTGTGTGAAGTATTTTTGTTCTGGATAACATAAATAGATTATTGAATAGTTTGCACTAGAAATCACCTGACAAATATGCATATATGCAATATTTTTGGTCATATCCAAGGTAGTCATGTCCTAATCATCCTCCCCTTCTTGAAAATAAAGCCGTCCTTGGCGTTGCTTAATCTGAAATGTGGCTAACAAAAGAGACAAGGTGTACATGTTGTATATGTATATGTCATCCATTTTTACTTCCCTTGATTTTTGCATATATGACACATGAATAGATGAGTAACTTGCATAGTTCATAAAATCTAAAGCCAAAAAATTAGCACAAGAAGTAGAAGGCATGAAAATATTGCAACTCAGTTTGCACATATAAGTGAAGCTCTTATTCATTTCAAAAGATTGACAATGTTCATCATTAAATCATCCCAACATTGGTGAATAAACCTTACTTGCATCAAATTTACATGCTACAACATGCTTAAATACGCAAACATGCAATAAGTCATTCAACACAGAATCATCACCAAGATTAGAGGTCATATCAAAATGATTAAACATTGGTTCTTTTGCATCAATAGTTAATTCAATGGGTGCACTCAAAATTGTTGGTATTTCAGTTGTTTGATCACATGGCAAAGTCAAATTATCAACGTAGTCCTCTAAAATAGGTGGTGTGATCAAAGTAGTGGGTAGCTCATCAGATGGTGCATTCAAATTGACAAGGCATTCATCATTCTCATGTAGAGATGGAAGATCAGTACCTTTGTCATTACCTCTTATGATCAACTCAGATGATGTAGCCACTCTCGGGAGCGATGTGTCACATGGTTGATGAGGACATCAATACAATTGTTACACCCACAGCCCCTGCTGCTATACATACTGGACCAATTACTAGAGCTCGTGCACGCCAACTAAATTACCAGGTACTTTCGTTTCTTGGTAATGATTCTAATGTTCATGAGAATATGATGCTGCCTAAATTGGATACATTTGTTTTGCTTACAAATGAAGGGCCTAGCTTGGAGAAGGATGAACATTGGAGCAAGAACAAGCATGGAGATGATGGCATGCGCAAGGGGAACAAGAACGGAGTTACAAGTGATGATTTCAGGACTTTGAAGCCACCATAATGGGTGCATGAAGCCTTGGACGAAATATACAAGATGCCACTTCATAAATTTCGTCCCGAGGCTATTTTAGGTGCTGCGTCACCTTATTATTGGGCCAGGCCCATGTAATTTCGAAATACATAAGTATAGGCTATTTTTAGAGTTCGTATGTGTGGGGAAACTAGAGATAGGGTTGATTTCGGACCCCTCCACCAAGGGCCACGAAATTCCCCCCCTCTTCCTCCATATATACAGCCCTTAGGGCATCGTTTAGACTTTGGGTTTTGTTTAGATTAAAAGTTCGCCATAGCTGCAACTTCGCGTACTTCGTTTGTGTTCAACGACCAGACAAAGGCGTCACAGAACCCCACCTTGATCAATAAAGCTTTCATCTTATATTCGCAATATCCAGATTGCAATCTTAGTTTCTTGCTTGTTCTTCGTTTGCTCGCAGGAAACAGACCCTCGTGGTCAGGTTGATCGTGCTCCGGCGTGGTCAATAACCTCTCGGAGTTGGTTTAGCGATTGCTAAGGCGCGACGTCCTCACACGTTCGTAGTCGGATCGTCAAAGTCGACTTCCACCAAAGCGAAATCCACCATCTCATCGAAAGACGGGACACCTTTGCCTCTATCAAACAGTGCGTAGCACGTGGTGGAAATTAGTGGATTGGATGGTGGACAGCGGATGGGATAATGATGCAGCGGCTGCGTGACTAATGTGAATAGAACTCGAAACTCTAAAGGAACTAGACACTAAGACCAGCAACTCGACACGACGATGCAACCGATAATTCAACTATGCAAGCAATGAAAAGAAAATTGCAAAGGCTCAGACTGGCTTGGACCAAGGATGAATAGATCTAACTCTTTTTTGTGGCTTTTTCTTGGACAATAGGTAAGAAAATAAATCTAATCTAGGAAAACTGGAAATTCTCACCGAGCAACCTGAAAACTGATACCACTTGATAGAGGCGAGGGTCCCGATCTTTCGATGAGATGATAACTATCGATTTGGTGGAGACGACTTTGACGATCCAACTACAAACGTGCACGACGTTGCGCCTTAGCAATCGTTAAACCAATCTCCTGAGGTTACTGACGATGCTGGAAGCACGGTCAGCCTGACCACGAAGGTCTATTCCTGCAAGCAATCGAAGAACGAGCAAGAATATGATAAAGCAATCTGAATATTGCAAATATATATGAAGTATTGATAATGGTGGGGATCCGGAAGCGGTCTTGGTCTGGTCGTTGGACACAAACGAAGTACACGAAGTTGCAATGGCTAACTTTTAACTAAACAAATCCCAAGGAAAAGCTAGTAGATGGATCTACTTATATAGGAGCAAGGGGTGGCGGCCAAGGAGGTGGGAGGACGTCCCAAGGCAGCCTAAAACTAAATCTAGGTCGTACAAGGCCAATGGGCCCAAGTGGAGGTGATGTAACACCTTTGGACTTGTAGTTTGACTCGGATTCTGCTGCAGCATCAGATTGTTTCGTCCACAACTCAACGCTCCGGACGAATTTGAAGGTGATTCCAATTGGGTTGGAAAGTGCACGAAATCTAGTTTCCAACAAAAAAAGAATCACCCAATTCGGAGTCCGTATGAAAAACTTGTGTGCGTTTTGAGTCAGGTGTGTCTGTGCAGTCCGAATCTGAATCCAGAATGTGAGAGACTTGGACTCTATCTTCTCTTGGGCCAAAAGTGACGTGAGAGAACTTTTTGAACAGCAAATAAACATCTCTTTCTTCCTTATCTTCATATGTGGATTGTACAAATGTCCCATACACCTGCAATTAGACAAAACACAAAAGTGTGTGAAGTATTTTTGTTCTGGATAACATAAATAGATTATTGAATAGTTTGCACTAGAAATCACCTGACAAATATGCATATATGCAATATTTTTGGTCATATCCAAGGTAGTCATGTCCTCATGACACGACGTAGCACAACTAGCATCAATGAAGTATACTAAGTAGCTCTTGACAGCAAGATATAAGTGAATATCACAATGGCAGTGAAGATAATGATGAAAAACAACTGCCAAGCAGGATATACAACAACTCTCTCTCCAACTTTCCTCTTGAAAAGTTTAAGACAATTTTCTGATAAATTCTTTCAAAGAATGCTATTAACTCAAGCTTTCCAATGCAAAAAGAATCACCCAATAACGAGTTGATATGAGGAGTCAAAGAATTCTAAAACTGGCCTGAAAAATTGGAACAAGCTGTGTTCATGAACTTCGGAGGGCAAAAAGACCTATTTAGAAGCCGATTTTGAGGTGTCAAATATTGAACTAGCTTCTGCAATTATTTAGATGCGGCTCGTCGCTAGCTTCAATTTGAGTACTCACGGAGCCAAAACGGACTTCGTATGAGGAAGATACACCTGTTTTACTGAACAGTGCGCAAAACAGATTCCAATCCGAATTCAGGTACGAGATTGATTCTAGATAGATCCAATTTTTTTTCTTCTCTCTTTTTTTTCTCACGCTTTTTTTTCTTTTTCTTCTGTCTCTTTTTCTTTTTTTTTTCCTTTTTTCTCTTTTTTTCTCTATCTTTTTTTTTTCAAGACAAACTAGATAAGATGCAGATTGGATCAGGCGAAGATGTGAATGACCTCAACTATGATTATGACAATGAACAGTGCGTAGCACGTGGTGGAAATTAATAGATGGGATGGTGGACAGCGGAAGGGATAATGATGCAGCGGCGGCGTGACTAATGTGAACAGAACTCGAAACTCTAAAGGAACTAGACGCTAAGACCAGCAACTTACACGACGATGCAACTGATAATTCAACTATGCAAGCAATGAATAGAAAATTGCAAAGGCTCAGACTGGCTTTGATAGAGGCAAAGGTGTCCCGTCTTTCGATGAGATGGTGGATTTCGCTTTGGTGGAAGTCGACTTTGACGATCCGACTACGAACGTGCGAGGACGTCGCGCCTTAGCAATCGCTAAACCAACTCCGAGAGGTTATTGACCACGCCGGAGCACGATCAACCTGACCACGAGGGTCTGTTTCCTGCGAGCGAACGAAGAACAAGCAAGAAACTAAGATTGCAATCTGGATATTGCGAATATAAGATGAAAGCTTTATTGATCAAGGTGGGGTTCTGTGACGCCTTTGTCTGGTCGTTGAACACAAACGAAGTACGCGAAGTTGCAGCTATGGCGAACTTGTAATCTAAACAAAACCCCAAAGTCTAAACGATGCCCTAAGGGCTGTATATATGGAGGAAGAGGGGGGAATTTCGTGGCCCTTGGTGGAGGAGTCCGAAATCAACCCTATCTCTTGTTTCCCCACACATACGGACTCTAAAAATAGCCTATACTTATGTATTTCGAAATTACATGGGCCTGGCCCAATAATAAGGTGACGCAGCACCTAAAATAGCCTCGGGACGAAATTTATGAAGTGGCATCTTGTATATTTCGTCCAAGGCTTCATGCACCCATTATGGTGGCTTCAAAGTCCTGAAATCATCACTTGTAACTCCGTTCTTGTTCCCCTTGCGCATGCCATCATCTCCATGCTTGTTCTTGCTCCAATGTTCATCCTTCTCCAAGCTAGGCCCTTCATTTGTAAGCAAAACAAATGTATCCAATTTAGGCAGCATCATATTCTCATGAACATTAGAATCATTACCAAGAAACGAAAGTACCTGGTAATTTAGTTGGCGTGCACGAGCTCTAGTAATTGGTCCAGTATGTATAGCAGCAGGGGCTGTGGGTGTAACAATTGTATTGATGTCCTCATCACGTAGTCCTCTAAAATAGGTGGTGTGATCAAAGTAGTGGGTAGCTCATCAGATGGTGCATTCAAATTGACAAGGCATTCATCATTCTCATGTAGAGATGGAAGATCAGTACCTTTGTCATTACCTCTTATGATCAACTCAGATGATGTAGCCACTCTCGGGGGCGATGTGTCACATGGTGGAGGTGATGTAGTCCTGACAACAACGGATGTGGTTGTCATAGTATGCCTAGTAGTTGAAGGAACAATCATATCAACTCTTGGAATGTGCACCGTGCGCTTGTTCTCCTCGTGGCCAACACGTCGTTTTATTTCCTGTTCAGCTTTGCAAGCAAGATGAAACAAATGGTCCATAGGATAACACTCTTCATGAATTAGTATCTCTTGAATATCACGGTTTAATCCTCCCCAAAATCTATCCATAAAATCATCTTCACTTTCTTCTAAAGAGGAATGCAACAAGGCAGTTTGTAAATCATCATAATATTTTGTTACAGTTTCACTACCTTGTTTTAAGTGTTGCAACTTCTTAATCATGTCACGAGTATAATAAGCAGGGACGAAAGTATGTCGCATGGCAAGTTTCAAATCATCCCAAGTAGTAGGTATATAATCAGGGTGTAACCGACAATATTCACTCCACCAAACCAAAGCATAACCAGTGAAAGAACCAACCGCAACCTTAACCTTTTTATGTTCATTGAAATTATGGGAAGCAAATATATTTTTTATGTCGAACTCCCATTCAATATATAAAGCAGGTTTAAAACGGCCATTAAATGGTGGTATAGATACATTAACTTGATCATGTGCATTTGGATGTTTGTGCACCTCTCGTGACAGTTGTGGTATTTGCAAAGGTGGTGGCACGTCTCCCGCGATCGACAAAGCCCATGAATTGACTCTGGATCCTGTCATGATTAGTAGAACAAGAAACAAAACCCAAAAATAATGTTCCTATAACTACTAGGATGTGGTGGTAAAACGCTCACAATAAAGCAAATATCAATGTCTTACAAGTTCTTACCATGCAGCAGGCGGTGATCGGCAACCAGCGGTGTCAAGTAACTCCGAATATTGAGTAAAGCGATTGCCAGGGGAGCGTACGTATACCCGGTGTAGAAATATGTGGAGCTGGGTTGGCTATATATGGTAGCAAAAGATTAGCAATAATCAATTCAAAGATGCAATGTTGAATAAACGCTCAACGACGGTACTGTGCTGGTCCTAGGCTAGACCGTACTAGAGACGCGAGCCTAGAACACTAATGAGGTCACGGTGATAGAGGCAGGGGTGTCCCGATCTTTCGATGAGATGATAACTATCGATTTGGTGGAGACGACTTTGACAATCCGACTACGAACGTGCACAACGTTGCGCCTTAGCAATCGCTAAACCAATCTCCTGAGGTTACTGACGATGCTGGAAGCACGGTCAGCCTGACCACGAAGGTCTATTCCTGCAAGCAATCGAAGAACGAGCAAGAATATGATAAAGCAATCTGAATATTGCAAATATATATGAAGTATTGATAATGGTGGGGATCCGGAAGCGGTCTTGGTCTGGTCGTTGGACACAAACGAAGTACACGAAGTTGCAATGGCTAACTTTTAACTAAACAAATCCCAAGGAAAAGCTAGTAGATGGATCTACTTATATAGGAGCAAGGGGTGGCGGCCAAGGAGGTGGGAGGACGTCCCAAGGCAGCCTAAAACTAAATCTAGGTCGTACAAGGCCAATGGGCCCAAGTGGAGGTGATGTAACACCTTTGGACTTGTAGTTTGACTCGGATTCTGCTGCAGCATCAGATTGTTTCGTCCACAACTCAA
>NW_021310303.1:0-706 GCF_002162155.2 Triticum dicoccoides
TTCAGCCACCGGAGACCAATCTATGTGGATACTATGTCTGTGAGATGATCCGGAGATACACCTCTGAGCGGGTTCCGAGTGATACCAATGCTCAGAGGAATAACCTCCGGTGGATGCTTAGTCCAGAAGCTCGCTTCCGACCACTTCAAGAGGAACTAGCTGGATGGTTCAGCAGGGAAGTCCTCCATCCTAAAGGAGAACACTATTACGAGGACGTAGAACTTTATATGCATTAAATCATGTATGGAAACTTGTTCAAAATTGTATATGGTCATCCGATGATATTGAATATATATTGTATATTCCTCTTGAATTCTTTTTGGTTCTAATTTCAAATTTATTTAAAATTGTACATTCATATGCATGTATGTAGTACCGTAGAATATATGAAACTCCTTCAAAATTAAAATAAAGCACAAAAGAAATAAAACAATACAAATTAAACAGAAAACATGTTTAGGGGGGGGGGCTAAAACCCTAAACCTGTGGCGGCCTTTAGTCGCGGTTGGCCAGAAGAACCGCGACTAAAGGTCCTCCGCCCCGACGGCCGCCTGGCGCCCACGTGGACGGGCCTATAGTCGCGGTTCTTAAGCAGCCGCGACTAAAGGTGGGGGGCTTTAGTCGCGCTTATTTGGTCGCGGTTGCGCAACCGCGACTAATGGCAGTTGCGAACCGCGACCAAAGGCCTTTTTTCCACCAGTGCTTC